>NC_064642.1:508191934-508454434 GCF_023864345.2 Schistocerca serialis cubense | reverse complement strand
GATGCAGCTCTCCACACTACTCTATCCTGTGCAAGCTTCTTCATCTCCCAGTACTTACTGCAACCTACATCCTTCTGAATCTGTTTAGTGTATTCATCTCTTGGTCTCCCTCTACGATTTTTACCCTCCACTCTGCCCTCCAATACTAAATTGGTCATCCCTTGATGCCTCAGAACATGTCCTACCAACCGATCCCTTCTTCTGGTCAAGTTGTGCCACAAACTCCTCTTCTCCCCAATTATATTCAATACCTCCTCATTAGTTATGTGATCTACCCATCTAATCTTCAGCATTCTTCTGTAGCACCACATTTCGAAAGCTTCTATTCTCTTCCTGTCCAAACTATTTATTGTCCATGTTTCACTTCCATACATGGCTACACTCCATACAAATACTTTCAGAAAAGACTTCCTTACACTTAAATCTATACTCGATGTTAACAAATTTCTCTTCTTCAGAAATGCTTTCCTTGCCATTGCCAATCCACATTTTATATCTTCTCTACTTCGACCATCATCAGTTAGTTTGCTTCCCAAGTAGCAAAACTACTTTACTACTTTAAGTGTCTCATTTCCTAATCTAATTCCCTCACATTGCTATATAGGAAGAAATATCAATACACTCCAAGAAACATACCAGGCAATGGACACAGAAGCCTTAAAAACTGGCCTCATAGTAAATGAAAACAAAACAAAATATATAGTAATGTCACAATTTGAGGCCAGAAGAACCCCTGAAAACCTAAACATCAATGGGAAATGCTTCAACAGAGGGTCCTCTTTTAACTACTTGGGAGCCCTAATAACAAATTATAACAGTATTGGAAAGGCTATAAGGGAAAGAATACAAGCAGGAAACAGAGCTTACTTTGCAAACAGGCAATTGCTCAGAAATAGGCTTGTTACAAGAAAAACAAAATTGCTAATATATAATTCCCTAGTCTTCCCAGTTATCACATACTAGTCAGAGGTATGGACATTGACAAAACATGATAAAAATCCACTAAGAACCATTGAGCAGAAAATACTATGCAAAATCTATGAGCCAATAATGGACGGAGAAGGGTGGAGAATATGCTACATGCCAAATGACATGAGTTAATACAAGGTAGGGACATAGCAAAATATGTGAAATTGCAGTGAATATGATGGCTAGGACACTTGGAGAGAATGGCAGAGGATAGAATTCCCAAGACAATGATGAAAGGTGTGATCTATTCAGCCAGGCAAAAAGGGAGACTTAGAAGAAGATGGATTGACGACATAATAATAGATCTCACCAGTATGGGAGACCAGCGGTGGAATAGAGCAGCAAATAACCAAGAAGTGTGGAGGAAGATCGTTGACAACGCTAAGGCTCACCAAGGGCAGTAGCACTACTGAAGAAGAAGAAGAAGAAGAAGACTTGCATTTTCAAATAGATCTCTTCAGAGAAGAATTCAACACGAAGAGGGAATAGCCAACATAGCCATGCTGGCATTGTTGTATATCATTGGGGAGTCGAGGTACTTACCATGCCTTACACCAAAACTCAAAGGAATTGATCCTTAACCTATGCTGCAGAACTGCTACAGCGTTTCTTAACCTGCATGCATCCATACCTGACAGTGTTTCTGGACTTACAATTTCTGGTGTGTCTAAATACGCATTACCTAACCACATAAGATCTGAACAATTCACATTACTTCTCTCTCTAACCACTATGTTTCATGACCCAGACTAGGACGTCACCATCAGGAGAGACTTAGCATGTTTGTAATAATTTAAAACGATTGCATAACTTTTTAAATTTTCTATTACACTAATTGTTGTCTTTCACTGTTTCATGAATGAGATACTATATTATTGCAACGATCATAGAAGTCACACATCTGCAAAAGATTAAATGTAATCAATTGGAGAATTCATTCCAGAAGGAGTGAAAAAGCCAATGAAAAGGTAGGAAAATTCATGATCCATTGTGTGCATTATTGCCCTTAGTAGAGTCTCTGTCAATAGTGATCGTAGTACCTTTACTAATTCAATTACTGAATTGAAGCATTCTCATAAAATACGTAGACATTTGGACAAAAATTTAATTTCAGAGAGAGAAATGTGTGCATACAATTGAGTTACACTGATAACATATTTTGATACATGTTAGCAAGGCACCACTGAATAGGTTTCATAGTGCTGTCTTCACTACTACAAACAGAATATTTCATTTTCAAAAGTATTCATTTATTTTGTCACTTTGTAAAACTATCAAAAAATGAGTACACGAGATAGGCACATTGTTGCCAGTCCCTTGCCAGACAGCCAGGCATTAGGTATCACTGACATGGACATTGCAACAAATGAAATCGAACCTGGAAATGTCAATTACAGTGATGGTGACCAATTACGCTTTTCACTTAACATGGACAAAGATGATAGTAACATTATCATTCAAAATGATATGATGATGACAGTAGATGAGACAACATCACAATTTTCTCCAGGGAGTATTTTTTCCCCTGGTGAAAATGTAACACGCGACAGCATGGCCTTATTAAATCGTTCTTTGTCTGGCACATTTACACCTAATGCAAAAGTGATTGGACAGGGTACACTCTGCACAACGCAAATGTTACAGCACTTATCTAAACAAAAATTTAATGATTTCAAGTACGAGTTCAAAGAAGAGCAAAGACACACTCAAACAAAGTATCGGTACACAAAAGCAATTACTTGAACAGCAAAAACAAAGTCTTGATGCTTTCAAAACGAACATAACACAACAATTCAATGCCTTGGCAAAAGATTTGTGTGCTGATCTTTCAAATGAATTATTGGATAAATTTGTAAGTATGGGGAAAGATCTAAAAACACAACTGCTCCCCGATTTGTCCCTAGATACACATAATTTAAGCCAAAAAGTGTCATTGGTAGGCGAGACACAACAGTTCACAGAAAAGATGAAGGAAGTGCCCGAGGCTCAGAAAAATGTAGCACGAGCAGACACAGTTGTGCCAGAATATAAATAAACTCATGGGTACCATTGATGGGTTGCAAACAGCATAGAAAGGATTACTTGAACAGGTGCAAGACCTGTCAATGCAGATAGGTAGCATAAGTTTAAATACTCAGTTGATGAGAAAGGAGCAAGAAAGGATAGATGAAGACATTAAGGAAATAAAGGATGGAGCTGAGGCCGGGATGCTAGGTCAAGGCAGTACCCTGGTGCAGAAGGTAGTCCAGGAACACAAGGATTATGTAAGTACAGAAGACAGAATTAAGAGCTGAAAAATATCCAAGGTTGAAAGCAGTGGAGAAAAAAATCACAGACTAACATCATTAGTAACCATGAAAAGGAAAGGGAACATTCAACACCAAGCTGTCAGGAGTCAACAGACAGGATAGATAACCCAAACATCTATCCCCACTTCAACCGTAACATTTTAGGTGAAATAGATCACAATTATAACTAGCAGCAGGCACTGCCAACTTCTGTCCCTGTCACGCAGAAGTATTTGGAGTACGATCTGATACATCAAAACAATGCCACGCTGGCAATGGACAGTGCTGCATGTCTTTCTACTTTGCTCATGGATGAAGGCTTATTATGACACAGGCAGTTTCCGATTTTTTCATCCAAAGGTAAATGAACAAACCCAGTCATGTTCATAAGAGCCTCCCAAAACATTTTCTCTAGGAACTGGAATGAAGCACAGAAGATATGCTTTGTGGTAGGTTATACACAAGGTGATCTGAGATGGTGGAAAAATGTCACATTTATGAACAGTTTGAAAGGGCATCCCTAGACAAGTTCTGGTGCATCATAGTACAAGAGAGACAGGGGCATGAAGTGTTTAACTCGGTGCCATTCAGCAGGGCTCAGAAGATACATCAAGTAGTATCTAAATAAAACTCCTTCTGGACAAACGCGATGCCACACGTAGGTGTCCTAAAAATTTTGAAAAGCCAACTACTGGCTAACATAAGGGAGAAATTAATCACTACTCCTGAGAACAATATACAGAATTTCCTCTCAGTTATTGGTTCCACTGATCTTATCTACAAAGGCAGACCTGCACAACCACAAAGTGACAACACACAGGCAGACCCCACACAAAATGTACAACATGGCGGGAATGGCAATAACAACCAATGTGGTTGGCAGCCACATCCTCCTCACAACAATACCACCAAGAAGCAATTTGGTAACAGAAAGGGACAAAAATTCATTCGAGGATATATAAACAACCAAGGATTTAATCGGTCAGCACCCTCACCTGACTATACTAAGCACCATTGAAATTACATTTCGAACAGAGGCCAGGGACAATAAAATTTTGAATCAGGAGCCACACAAGGTACTAACTGGTGAAATCAGACACATAATGTGCACGTAGTTGAAGTTACCACTAATGAGGTGGTCAGTGCTCAGGGTAGTTCAGAAAACTTCAACCGGTCTCAATAGGCCCCCATTCAATTACCAGTAATAGGAGTGGGGGCATGGAACTAGTTAAAAGCCATTTTCTTAGATATGACAACTGTGGTGATAGCACAGATGAACTGTGTCAGAAAGATATTACCAACTGTGTAGATGAAAATAAAGGCACAATACAACCAGCAAGCAATGCACAATTACTTGGTTTAAGGGTACCCAGAGTATGTGCACTTGAGCAACCATGAATATCATTTTGCAAGGTTTTTTTGACCAATTACTAAAAAGAGGATACGTACTGTCCAGAACTGTAAAATGAAACAGCTGTAGGAGGTAAGTCTAAAGGCATAAAATTGCAGCCATGAATTCCTATTCAAATTCACAGCTTCTCTTTACCAAGCATTTTTCTTGTGGTTGAAATGCTTCTAGTAAACTTCATCATTGGCAAGGACACCTTTACAAAGTACCAAGGGCAAACTGACATTTGTAAGGGGAAGTGTCATTTCGTTGTGAACAGCCAGAAATATTCAGTAGACCTTGTCAGGTCAAAAGCCAGAGAAAGCAAATCAAAACACACAGCTGACATTCAAATACAATTCTTCTATCCTACCGTCATTTTTGTAAACACACAGGGAATTGGGAAATCAAAGCATGAATATCATTTTGCAAGGTTTTTTTGACCAATTACTAAAAAGAGGATACGTACTGTCCAGAACTGTAAAATGAAACAGCTGTAGGAGGTAAGTCTAAAGGCATAAAATTGCAGCCATGAATTCCTATTCAAATTCACAGCTTCTCTTTACCAAGCATTTTTCTTGTGGTTGAAATGCTTCTAGTAAACTTCATCATTGGCAAGGACACCTTTACAAAGTACCAAGGGCAAACTGACATTTGTAAGGGGAAGTGTCATTTCGTTGTGAACAGCCAGAAATATTCAGTAGACCTTGTCAGGTCAAAAGCCAGAGAAAGCAAATCAAAACACACAGCTGACATTCAAATACAATTCTTCTATCCTACCGTCATTTTTGTAAACACACAGGGAATTGGGAAATCAAAGTAAGACGAAATAGGCCCTGAGGTCATGCACACCAATGTGAGTGAGTCAGTGCATCTTACGGAAGAACAAAAGGATGGAGTGCAGGAGTTTTTAAGACGTTACGCTAATGTTTTTGAACAAAGTTCCGGCATAATCAAAGGATACAAATACAAAATGGAGGTGTACCTACATGAAATCTTCTGCTTTTCATCTTACTCCATTCCACGGGCCAAGAAGAAGGGTGCCAGGAAAGAGATCAATAGAATGTAAACTGGGAAATAATATAACCATCCTTATTTCCATATTGTAGTCCCATTTTGGCCATTAGCAAATCAGATGGTAGTGTCCACCTTGTGCTCAACACACAAGGAATAAATAAAATTGTTGTGCCTCTCAGGACATGGTCTGACAACCTGGAAGAGCAACTTCTAAAATTCCTTAATGTTAATTGCCTCACCATAACATTTCTCCGAGCCTCGTACTGGCAAATTGCACTACATGAAAATATCCATAAGTACACTGCCTTTTGTATGTGGGAGCAGACGCTATGAGCTCTGTGTTCTCCCTTTTGATTTAAATGTCAGTGCAGGCTTATTTATTTCTGATTTATATCAAGTCTTATGACCTGAATTGCTAAGTAGAGTCACTATGTATTTGATGATTTACTGATTGTTACCCCCATGTGGTGGGAACACTGAAAGGTCTTGGCTAAAATCTAGTCTTGGTTTTTAGAATACGGATTCACAGCCAACCTAATGAAGTTACATTTTGGTAAGGAAAAGGTTAGATTCCTTGGACACATAATATCACCCCAAAGGCATACTTTCAAACATGAAAAAGCGCAATGCTATCAGACACTGCTCTGTACCTTAAAATAAGAAACAGTTGAAGGGATATCTCGGATTAGTATCTTTCTTCGGAAAATTTATACCACAGCAGCTTTTAAATAGTGATGCTCTATTGAGTCTTCTATGGAAGAACAACCCCTGGTTATGGACCAAGCAATACCGAACTGATTTTGAGAACATTAAAGAGGCTCTTTTGAATTCCAACATGTTACATCATCCTGACATGACCCAAGATCTTTGTTTGTGTACAGGCACATCCTCCCAAGGGCTCGGTGCTTCTTTATTCCAAATCACTGACACAAATGGAGAGATTGCCCCCAAGGTGATTAGTTTTGCTACCAGGACCCTATCTTAAGCTGAACAAGCATATTCCATAACTGAATTGGAAGCTCTCGTGGTAATAAAGGCTTTCAAAAAGTTCGAATATTATCTGTGGGGAAACCATACCAAAGTGTATTATGACCATTTGTCATTGTCTTCCTTCTCACTTGTAAACTCTTACACAGAAGGATCATTAGTGGTGTCTGTGTTTACAGGAATTTGAAGTTGTGTATATGAAAGGTAATCAAAATGTAATTGCTCATGCCTTAGCAAGGCTTCCACAAGGTCTAGACCAATTCTTGGAATTCATGGAGAACAATTCAGAAATCAGGGTTTTGCTGTTGAAAGATAAAACACAACAGCCATATTACATTAGGATGTGTAAAAGCATAGAGCAACTACAGCAGAAGGATACCAGATGGCAAAAGGTAAGGCTAAAACTGCTGCAGAACAGGAATGACAAGTTGAAAATTTTTTTATGATTTACCAATGTATGTTGTTTCAACAACACCACCCAAGGCAGAGCCTGTGGTGTGTTCGTTTACTAAAATACCACCATAATGACTTTATATTAAACATTCACAATGGTCGGGGAGACTATGGCATCTCCAAATCCCTCAGTAAGATAAGTATTTATTGTTACTATTCAAATTTAAGATAGAAAATTCTGCCGGTAATACAGAAATGTGCTGTGTGTCAGAAGGCTAAGCATACAAACAAGTCAAAAAACTAACTGAATTACACCCCATATTGCCTAAAAGAGCCTTGGAGATAGTTTCCTTTGACACAGCTGGACTGTATCCACAAGGGAATGGAAGTGTAAGATATGTTTTTGCTCTATACCAAGTTTTCTTCGAGGATGTCATATTATATGTTTTCTACAAGCCATGAACTTAGATCATGAACTACACTATTTGAAACCAAGCCAATGTTGCACACAACATCCTTTACTACCAAGCTAGTGTCGTCAGCAAACAGAAATATTTTAGAGTTACCCGTAATACTAGAGGGCATATCATTTATATAAATAAGGAGCAGGAGTGGCCCCAACACTGATCCCTGGGGCAACCCTCATTTGACCATACCCCACTCAGATCCCACATCACAGCCATTTTCAACACTGTGAATAATGACCTTTTGCTGTCTGTTGTTAAAGTAAGAGGTGAACCAATTGTGAGCTACTCCCCGTATTCCATAATGGTCCAGCTTCTGGAGCAATATTTTGTGATCAACACAATAAAATGCCTTAGTTAGATCAAAAAATATACCTAGCATTCAAAACCTTTTGTTTAACCCATCCAGTACCTCACAGAGATAAGACAATATATCATTTTCAGTTGTTAAATGACTTATAAATCCGAACTGTACATTTGATAGCAAATTATATGATATAAAATGATCAATTATCCTTACATACACAGCCTTTTTAAAAACTTAACAAACCCTGATGGCATAGAAATAGGTCTAAAATTGTCTAAATTATCCCTTTCTCCCTTTTTATAAAGCGGCTTTACTACTGAATGCTTTAATCGTTCAAGAAACTGACCATTCCTAAAGGAAAAATTACTCATATGGCTAAGCACAGGGCTAATCATGTACACCACAGTACTTTAATATTCTGCTAGGCACTCCATCACATCCATGAGAGTCCGTAGTCTTCAGTGATTTAATTATTGACTAAATCTCCCCCTCGTCTGTATCACAGAGGAGTATTTAGACATCAATCTCAGAAAGGCATTTGTCAAGAGAGTTATATGATTCCCTGTAGAAACTAAATATTTATTTAATTCACCAGCAGTGCTCAGAAAATGACTGTTAAATACAGTACATATATATGATTTATCAGTAACAGAAATATTTTTACTGTGAACTGACTTTATACCATTGACCTTGTGCTGCTGAGCAGACACTTCCTTCACAACTGACCATATGGTTTTATTTTATCCTGTGAATTAGGTGTTTGGTACCGCAGCACAACAGACACACCAAAAATAAATAATGCATAAAATTATGTGAGTGTGATGGTATGAATGTGTGTATGAAAAAGCTACATTATGCTAAATGTATAAAAAGGTTGGACTTAGGTCTTGTGCTACGAAATGGTAGGGGTCAGACGAAATGTTACAAGTCCATGTGACTGAGGTGATTGCCAAGCAAGAGCTGTTACAGTACATCTGCAGCATTGTTTTACACTTGTACATAGGCACAATTCTAATAGAGGTGTGGCGTCGATAGTTCATATCGACCATGAAACTTATATGTGCTGTCGAGCCTCCATCTTAACTTTACTTTAGTCAGTTCTTTGTTATACTTCATTCTGTATGGACGCAGTGTCAACCGTAAATATACACAAGCTACGACATATATGGGAATTAAGTTTTCTATATCCCGATTACCGATCCCATTCCCATAGTGGTGACCCCGCAGTTCGTTCGTGTTTCACGTCTTCTGCACTGGTGTTTATGCAACAGATTACATGCACTACACAATGACCACACCAAACAATGCCTTGTTCGAAGATGTGGAAGCACAACTCTTATAACCAAGTTTCATCGTTTCTGCACCAACGGCGTATTCATCATTTACGCACAGTGATTCACGTTCTCAACCAATGCCATGTGCTAACCTCATTAATTTTCAACGGTCAATAACTACGCCGTTAGAGCGAACAATGGATTCAGGCTTCACGTCACCGGATTATGCCCATCCGACAGTGAAATGTGAACTGAACAATATTTCGAATTGTGTCTCTTCAAATCGAGTGTTTCAAGAACAAAATGATCTCCATTCAAACATGTGTTAGCCACCCACCAGCATGCTACATCAGTTACTGTCAGGCCGCGTGCATTGCTGCCATTACTACAAACTGCGCCGGATCCATTCCGCGCACATGGTGTTCCAGTTGTGGATGGTGTTATCAACCCCCCCACCTCACTTGCAGGGGTCCCCGTTTCCAGTCGCTCAACCGCCTACCACTCCCACAGCACTGCCTGTGTTTGCCATGCTGGTCTCTCACCCTGTTCTGGAAGCGGGTCGTTTCCATCCAGCACTCGTCACCCATGGTCCAGTTACCGGGCCCCCCTCGTGTGCCACCCATCTGCCCGTTTCCATCCATGACTGCCTCGCCGTGTTTTCGTGACACACAGTCAACTATGCCAGCTGCTGCTACTAAGGATTTGCTCACCTGGTTTAAATCCGGGCCTACCACGCCGGCCTCTGACTTAACCTCAGTTCAGCCGCTACCCCAGGAGACACCGAACCCACAGTCATCACCCCCTCCTTGACCGCTTGCTGCAGCTACCGCCCTTATACGAGGACAACCCAGCATCGTGGTTCATGCTCATCAAGCATCTGTTCGAGTTACATCATGTGTCTGATGACAGCTCAAAGTTCCTCTGCCTCATCACACAACTCCATGACCACTCAGATTTGATTTGTGACGTACTCCTCACGCCGCCGCCTACACCAAAATACGAGTTTGCAAAGAAGATTATAATGGAACAACCTGGCTGCTCGCCACAAGAGTTAATAGTCAAGATTCTCTATGAGGAGCACCTAGGGGAACGCACCCCCTCACAACTCTCGCATTGCCTTTGATTGCTCATGAACGAGCATACTATGCCTGACACCACGTTATGGGCTGTGTGGTCTACCAAACTACCTACCAATCTACAGATACATCTGTTACCACACTAGTTCGAGTCCATCAGCTCCCCCCTACTCATTGCTGACCAGTTGTATTCGCTGCTGCGGAAACATCAGCCAGTTCATTCTACACCATTCGTCAGCACAGCCGCCCCCGCATACTGACCTTCAGCCGGCAGAGCCAGGGCTCGCTCCACCGACACCTCGTCTACTTCTCCTGGCAGCGTCGATTCACTCTCTCCGCTGTCTGAGCACTCCAGGACCGCCCAGGCACCTTATGTACCAGTCTATTTACCGGAACAAATCAACAAGTACAAGCCGACCCTGTTGTCGCAGTCTCCACCTCCTATTCACCCTGCTCACCCTTTCTGCTGGTACCACAAAGTGTTCGGTGACGACATCAAAAAGTGCAGGTTGCCATGCCAACACTCAAACGTCGACCGCAGGAACTAAGAGATGCCGAGTCCTGCGGGGAACCTAACAGATGTCCTCTTATATTACACTCCGTTCACTCATCCGCCCAGCTGAGTGGTCATCTCTACATGACTGACATTGTGTCAGGTCTAGCTTCTCTGGTCGACACTGGTGCTGGCATGTTGATCACACCTACTTTGATGGCTCTACCCACTTCTTCACAGACGAAGTCTCTTTTACACGTTGTCATCGTTACCTACCTCAGGCTCAGTAAAGTTTATGGTGACCCCATCTCCTTCTCTACATTTTCTGTGGACATTCTACATTGCCGACTTCGATGAACCGATACTTGGTATGGATTTTTTGTCTCATTATGAACTATCTCCGAACGTCATGCACGGTTCAGTGCTCCACGATCCTACAAACACTCACATACCGTTCACTTTATGCCCAAAGCTCTGTTTCCACTGCAACATACGATATCATATGCGAGTGCTCCGCCCTCGCGGGCAACATTGTGACCTGTGTTACCGACCTACTGTCGGAATATGACTCAGCGACGCAACTCCACCAGCACAACGAGAAGCTGAAACAATGCATCGCATCCACTTACAGTGAGCTTGTCGCGGCTCGTACCTCGCTTCTGCAACTGCAGTCCATGGCACTGCCACCTAAACACAACTGCTTGGCCAAGCCTAGCTCGAACTCTCACTCACCAGGTTAGTCCACAAACTTTACTTGAGTGTGACGTTTCAACCCCCCATCGCGCTCGCCTCATCCAGTGCCGTGTGTTTCAAACAGTGCTGCTAATGATAGTCGCATGCATGCTGTGACCACGCCCACCTATCGGACAGCTACCGCGCGTGTTGATAAACATTCCCCCTCTCTCACTCGCCAGCCACATGACCCAGTGGCCATTGTGGCCCCACGTGCGATGCCAGTGCCGCTCTCCCTCGCACTTGTTGTCCAGTGCAAGGTTAACAGCGGACAGTCGCCTCCCTTTCCCCTTCGCTCGGTGCTGTGCATACACCCACCCCCTCCACACAAGCACACACCATGCTCCCATAAGAGACATGTGACTTTCATGCTACCTTTCCCCACTCACGCTAACGGCTATGCCTCGTTGCGCCCTACTCGTCTGAACACTTGTTGCCAGGACGTTATCCAATCTCATGTGCAGTTCTCAGTTTCTTCCGTTACTAATGGAATGACACACATGATAGTTACTACTCCCGGCCCTCCTATTAGGTATAAGGTCCGACAAGTCAACCCTACAAAGTTGCGCGCGGCCCGGCAGCAGATTAGTGAACTTCTTGCGGCAGGTATTCTACAACCTTCAGACAACAACTGGTCTTCACCAATCCATCTCGTCCCCAAACACGACAGAGCTTATTGAATGTGCGGTGATAACAGATGCTTAAATGCTCGTACTGTCATGGACAATTACCCAGTGCCGAACATCAATGATTCACTCCTATGTTATAGGGCGTCACAATTTTCAGTGTTATTGACTGCAAACGCACCTACCACCAGATTCACATGGCGCCGGAAGACATTCCTAAGACAGCTATTAATCACGCCGCTCAGTTTATTCCAATACCACTTCATGCCATTTGACCTAAAGAACACAGTGTAAATTTGGCAATGTTTCATTGACTCTATCTTGTGACAGTTCGAGTTTTTCTTTGCTTATCTGGATGACATTCTCATTTTCAGCAGCTCAACGGAGGAACATGAAAATCATCTGTTAATGGTCCACCAGACCTTGAGCACCAACGGTGTCGAGGTCAACAAAGACAAGTTTCAGTTGCGTAAGCCGTCAGTCTCCTTCCTAGGTTACACTGTCTCTGCTGACAGAATACAGCCTCCCAAATCTCATGTGCAGGCTATCATGTCTCTGCCGCCCCTGGCTACTTACAAAGAACTACGCCGTTTCCTCAGCATCATCAATTACTATCATCGCCATCTGCCTTCTGCCGCCACTGTTCAGACACCCCTGACAGACGCGCTATCAGGCAAACAAACTTCCGGTATCAAACCTTTCTCTTGGACTGCTCTGACGCTAGAGGCCTTCAAGGCTCTGAAGACTTCTTTAGCTCACGCTGCAATACTCGCCCACCCTGACCCCTCGGCCGAGTTATTCATCACTACGGACGCCAGCAACATCGCGGTGGGGGCAGTGTTGCAACAATGCAAGGGAGACATGGTTTCTCCCCTCCATTTCTTCTCCAAGAAACTACCTATGGCTCAGAGAAAATATTCTGCATTCGATAGAGAGCTCCTTGCTGTTTACGAGGCAATCAAACATTTCTGTCCCGACGTTGACCACTGGCAGAAGTGTTCTGCAACCCACCTGAGGACCCACCCCCTCGACATTACTGCCACTTTGCCCTGGTTTCTAAATTCACAATGAGCGTCTGTTACATCAAGGGTGCAGATAATGTCACTGCAGATTTCTTCTCACGGATCAGTACTGTTTCCCGCATCATTGATCTTTCCGATATGTCCTCCCTCGAAGCTTCTGACGAAGATTCTCAGGCTCTCCTACGAGACCCACAAACATCACTTGTTTTCACAAAGGATAAATTTCCTGGTGTTTCCGATGAGATGTGGTGTGATTCTTCGACTGGCACCCGATGCCCTTTGTTCCCACCTGGGCTGCCCTGCATAACCTAGCCCACCCGGGCATTTGAGCCACCACACATCTCGTGTCATGTTTTGTTTGGAAGAATATGAAATGGGACTGTCAAACCTGGGCACACAGCTGTGTCGCTTGCCAGCGCAACAACATCAGCTGCCACACCTCCAAGCCCCTGGACAAGTTTGACATTCCCACAAGATGATTCTGTTACATACATATTGATCTGATTGGACCCCTTCCTCCATCAGAGGGCCAGAGATATATCGTATCAATTATTGACCGTTTGTCTCGCTGGGTCAAGGCTGTTCCTCTCCATAACATTACTACCTAGATGGTAGCCAAGACTTTCATTGGCTCATGGATCGCTCGTTTCAGGTGCCCGACCACTATCACCACCGATCAGGGTCGACAGTTCGACAAGAATTTTTCAAATTACCACAACAAGTCAATAGTTTAGGCGAATTTTTTGCAACTTACCCAAAGAGACACCAAAATGAAGAGAAGTTTTTCTAATAGCATGAAATGTGCTCTGTTGAATGGTGTTCATGAATGTAATGTGGTAAGTGTCCATTTTGAGTTACGTGACTTTGAACACGAGTATATTTTGATACATTTTTTAGCAAATTTACAGGATGGTAGCACAGTAATTAAACACACAAGCCAAGCCAAAATTTGTGATATACTAAACACCCAGACAGACAGTAGTTTGGCAAAAGACCAGGTCCATAGCGCACTTTCTCCACTACTTATGCCTCGTTAAACTATGGGGCAAATTTCTCGCAACATGATTTGTTGCCCACTTTGAACTGAGATTATGCCAAATGCATTGCTTTCTGAACTCTACTTGCAAGATTTGTGTGTAGAGCACACAAAGTTGTACCACTATACCCAGAAGTAAAAGTCTAGCTCTTTCAAATTAGGAACAGTGAAATGCCAAACTTCACAATTTCTTCACGACTTTTCCATCTCTGTGAAAGTAGTCTTCACAAAAATGGCTCTAGCACCTCAACCAAGTTACAGGTGAGCCTGAAAATTTACATAAGTTCATGTAGGGCCCTCAGGTACATCCTGTACAAATTTCATCAAAATTGAAGAGGTTAAGCTGGGAGCCCAAGGACACATCACGTGGAATGACCCAGCAGTTAAATTCCAATAATCAAACTACAGACTTTGAATCAAATGTGCCCGTTGATGCAATCCTCGAACAATTTTGTAAATAGCATTAGAATAACTTTTAAACTGTACATTAAACAAAATTAGATATATATGTTATGTAATGACATGTTCTGGGAGTAAAGAAGGTAAACTTGGCCACGAATACAGGTCTCATTACCCTGAAAGGCCAAGAGTTTAAAGTACAAAAAAAACTGCAAATAGCAAATAGTGTGATGCACCACCACTGTATACTGACGTCCAGTGATATGGATCACGGTAGTATATAGTGCGGGCGGGGGGGGGGGGGGGGGGGGGGGGGGGGGGGGGGGGGGGGGGGGGGGGGGGGGGTGCAGTTGTGTAGGTTCTTTAAATGGCCTACACATATAAATAAATATCTATAACGACTAAACAATGGAAAATGTAGGACAGAAATTAACAATATAATGTATAATGTAAAGGCTAGTTGCTCCTCACCATGTAGTTGGCATGCTGAATTGCAGAAAGGCACAAAAAAAGGCTTTCGGAAAAGTTAGCTTTTGTGAAAAAGAAACGCTATTCACACGCACATGACCACAGCCTCTGGCAGTCTGACTCTGGTTGCTAGAGACTGTGGTCACGTGTGTGTGAGTTGCATTTGCGTGTGTTGGATGAAAGCTAACTTTACAACAGTTCCCTTTTTTTTTTTACTCACCATATCATAAGCTGACAGAAAACTGAAAGATATGCTATCAATTTCTTTCCTCACTTGGTTTTTTCACCAATCTCTGTCTCTGTTGGTCTTTTGACCAGGTGTGGTAAAGCCGCATGTACTTGTACTGTCCCAATATTGTGACAATTAAAAGTTATTATATGCAGAAGTCACAAGTTTTCATTCTCCTACCAAGCTACATCCTAATCTCTACAACCCAATGCAATGAGGACTTGCATTTTTAAATGGACCACTCGAAGAGAGAATAGCTGATGTAGAAAGGCTGACATTGTCATACATCACTTGGGAGACGAGGTAAATATCAAGCTTTACATGTATACTCAAAGTAATTAATCTTCAACCTATGTTCCAGAACTGCCTCAGCATTCCTTAACTTGAATGCATCCACAAGTGCATGCATTTCTGGACTTACAATTTCTGGTGCGGCTTAATGCGCATTAGCATATCTACGTCAAATCTGAACAATTCAATTCAGATTATGTCTCTCCCTAACCACTATATTTTTTGGGAAAGCTCTTATCACATCAGATATAATTTCTGGACTATTTGTACAGTGAAAGTTGTTATTTTCCAATCAAATCTTATTCTGTTGATCTGCAACACAGAAAGTCACTACTTTCCCATTAACTCTTTTCGTGTTGATCTGGAACATTGAGAGTATACCTTTACCTGTTCTCAGGTATCACCCACACACTTCTCATGCCAGCAATTTTGCAACCACTTCTGCAAGCTTGTACATGTAACCTTGCATCACGGTATACCACATTCACTAAGTTTCCCCTGTTTGTATCGTTCAATGCAATTTTCACATTTCCAACATTATGAACATAAAATGTTGATTAAAAACCCCTTCTAAATTCAGTTTTTGGTCTTCTTGTTACATTCCTTTAATAAAATCCTTATAATTACCATACTATCAAAAAAAATTTATGCGATTTTATATAGAAAAATTAGAAAATTGCCTGCAGCTGGGGGATGTATGTGGAAGATACAGCTTTTCATTAGAAAATGGTATACAAATGTGGCTCTGTAACTGGAGGAGAGAGGCAATTTGTATGGTTTCCGACAAAACACGTAAGCAATTAGGTATTGCTGCTGCAACAAAACAGTCTTCAGTTGTTAAGATATTCCAGTGTAATCGCTAAACAAAAACGTTTGGTTGACTGCAGACTTCTGTGTAGTAAATAAAAGTTAAGAAGCTTTTCATGAATTGTTTTAGAATGGGAAATGGGCATGTTAGATGCCATATATGCCTTTGAAAGATCTAGATAGTACAAACAGGAAACATGCATATTACTGATATCAGTAATCCATATTTATAGGAAGAATGTGTCAGTTTATTGTAGGGAAGCATAAGAAAATGTTACATTTAACTTTTTGGATTGTTTGGTTTCTCTCTCTTGTCTTTGGTGGCAGAATGGGGAGAGGGAGGAGGGAGGGGTCATGGACCACGTTACTTATGTAACTACATGCTTAAGACCCAGTTCACACAAAAGTGGCTGGTGCTGTCACCTGGTGGTGGCAAGGCAGAGTTGCGGCATGGGTGAGACATAAGCAATGCCCACTGAATGGGTACTGTCAGAGAGTTTCAAGATAGTCATGTTACCACTGTCAAACCAAATTCTTTGTTGTGGCACACAACAAGTGGAGCGAAAAATTGCTTGAATAAAATAAAGAAATGTACGGTTACCATTTGTGAGTGGATGTAAATGTAAGGACTGAGCAGTAGCAGATGTACTTATATATCAAGGAGAAATGGTCTTTTTCCTTGAAAATTGCCATCTGACAGTGTGAGTGGAACTCGCAATGGAAAATATGGTTCTCATGATTGTCGTAGCCAAATAGTAGTAGCTGCATGTTAAATATTTGGGATTTCTAATGTAGTAGTTTAACATCTAGTCACAATTGAAATGTTTTCATCATGATTCCTATTTTTCATATGAACATAAGACTGCAAATTTTGTGAGAAATGTTCAAATTTATTTGGACACCTTTCCAAAATGTGGTCATTCATTCATATTTCACTGCTATAGCGAAGAAATTCCTTGGTACAGGGCACACATATGGAAGAGATTTCACTCTTATAAAAATAACAAAAGATTGTTTCCCTTATATCACACAGAGAATTGGATTTCAGTCTTTGCAAATGCCAAGGTCAACAGATTCTCTGTCTGAAAGATGAAACCAAAGGATTTCAGGGATCTTAGCATACTATACCAAGGGCTGCACACAGGCTCATTCAAAACATGAGTATGTCTAGCTAAAAATTTCTGCAGATGACCCTAATGCACTAAGGGAAATAGAACTTCCGGCAAGCATGGGTTTGTCAAAGCAATACACAAAACTGAGCTACTGGGAAGGAAATCTGCCACATTTCAGTTTTCCCTATCTTGTATTATAAAAGGAGCCAAGAACAAAGCCTTACTTGACATGTGGCAGTAAATCCTAGGCGAAAAATGGAATTTCTTTGAGAAATTACCATGTGAATAGTGGATATGCTCACAAAATACATTGATTGAAGGCAGAAATTGTAATGGTGACTGTACTTGTTTAATATAATTGCAACAGGGGTAGTGTTAAATATTCCTATATCTTCTGCTACTGTTTGTGCAATAAACATTGTTTAACTTTGTAGTTGCACTTCCTCAAAATACATTTTCTATTTCTGCAAAAAGTAACACACAAAAAAACAGCTCAGAATTGTAATGGCACTGATACCACATAAATTTTCCAGGATAATGAAAAAAATAGTGTTATTTTTTCAAAGGAGACATAAGAAATTGTGTAGTAACTGTTACAAAAAAAATGCAGAATGGTGTTTTACGTCATATACATTGCCTGCAGAAAGAAAGCCCAAATGGGTAAGAGTAGCACAGTGTTCTTGTTCTCCTGTAAAACATACTTTTTGTTAGTTACAATGTTGTTCAGGTTGAACGATTCAGTTATGGGTCATCGTATAGAGTATTATTAATAATGAGATTTTCTGGCTAACTTGTCTTGATCCAACTGGATAGCCGTGCGTGTTGAAGTTCCACTTCTGGGGCAGGTAGGTGTGCTAGGCCCTAGACTGAATCTGAGCAGCGGATTAACAACAAGAGTAAGTGTGCTGGCCAGCTTGGATGTGGCTTTTAGGTGGTTTCCCACATCCTACTCAATGAATACAATGCTGTACTCAAGTGCCACTTCAGTTTTATGAATTGCAAAAATTTCGTAAATTTGCTCTCTTACACATGAGCAGACAGTTAGGGTACACATATTTTGTCCCCACATGGGGGATGGAGGGAAAGGGGGCAGATGAAGCAGGGGCAGGGAGATGACTAATGGAGTGGTGATAGAAAGGGCATCTGGCCACACTTCACACTAACTCTGACAAATCTGTTAATAACCATGTCGAACCTGCATCAATGCAGGACAGAGGCACAAGAAAAAGAATAAGTAAACTGGCTAACCAATCTTGTCAAGTTCTCTACCATTGTTAGATAAGATAAGATACTTTATTGTCACATAACATGTTTTTATACAATCATTCGACTGAGAACATTGGTAACTCGTCAGTCTTTAACCTAAGTTGTTACAGTATTTTATATACAACAGGAAAAACGTAATACATACATCGCTTATTATAATAAAAATACAACATTATAATTTAAATCTTTTCGTAACTCATCGAATCATTACCATAGACTTCACACACCCATATGAAGTATGGATGTACTGAACGGAATACAAACCGCCATTCAAACTATAATTCTATATATATAAACATGAACATACAGTGAACGTGTATACTTCATATCTATATGCCTTCGAAAGTATACCATTTGTACTTGTATCCTTACTCCCTATTCTCATTTATAAGTTTTTCTAAACTATTTACTTTTTATTCATTTAGAAATTCTTCTAGACTATAATAACATTTGCTTTTTAGGTATGTGTCAGTCTCCAATGTGGATTCCCCAAATATTGACCTTATCTTATTCCTGATCTTCAGAGCCATGTAATATGGAGTATTTTCATATAATGTGAGTCTGTGACAAGGTAGCAAGCATTTCAATTTATGTCTAGATTCATAGGCATGTGTGAATGTATTTCCTCCAAACAGATGTGAGTTTTTCTGTTCAAAGAGAAGTATTTCATATATGAAGATGGAAGAGATTATCATTAAGTCCAGGCTTTCGAATAGTGGTTTGCATGAATGTCTACTATTAGTTCCTGTCAAAGTTTTCTCTCCCTTTTGATGTATCACCACCCTTTGGTGTCTGTTTTTGAGATAAGATGAAAACCATCTTATAGATTTTCCATGGAAGCCATCATAGGTACCCAATTTTTGGAGCAGTAGCTTATGGTTTACTGTGTCAAATGCCTTTGAGAGATCACAAAAAATATCAGCTACACTTTGTTTGCTGTTGAGGCATTTACTTACTTTAGAGATTAGTTCATTTACAGCTTGTAAAGTGTTTTGTCCCTTCCTAAACCCATATTGGTTATTGAGAATAATATTACCTTCTTTACTGTACTTTTCTAATTTATTACATACTATTTGTTCAACTATTTTAGAAAAAACTGGGAGTATAGACACTGGGCAGAAATTTACTAAATCATCTTGTTTTCCCTTTTTGTAGATTGGACACACTTCAGCATATTTCAGACTGTTTGGAAAGCAGCCCTTATTAAATGATAGGTTTATTATTTTACGTAGTTGAGGTGCAATGCTGTCACTTCCTGCCTTTATTGTATTTGTTGGAATTTCATCCCAGCCCACAGATTTAAGATTTTTTAGGGATTGTATGATGTTAGCTACTTCCTTACATGATACTGCAGTACTGCATCAGGTCTTATTTATGGAAGCAAGAAGTTATGAATTTTGTTTGTGGTTATGAAGTACTTATTAAATTCTTCACAGATGTGCCAAGTGTTAGTAACAGTATTCCCACCAATTTCTAGTTTGTAATTCAAATGTTTTGTTTCTTCAGTACCTGTTTCTTTCTTGACAACCTGCCATAGTACTTTTGATTTATTTGAGGCATTAGCTATATATTTACTGTTTACAATTTGTTTTGCTTGTTTAACTACCCGATCAAATATTTTTTTGTATTTGATTTTGTACCTAATAAATTCAGCATCATGGTTGGTTTTCACTTCCTTATGCATTTCCCTCTTTCTAATACTAGAGATCCTGATACCTTCCGTAATCCATGTCTTACTTTTATTGTATTTATTACGTGTTGATACGAGGGGAAAGCATTCATTGAAAACGTTCTTGAATTCAGATATGAAAGTGTTGTAATTATTGTTTACTGAACACTGGTTTGTCTTGCACACTCCAGTTGCAATAGTCAGCACAATTATGATAACATAACTGAGTATATTCTTCTACCATTTCACAAAACTTTTCATTATAATTCTAAATCATTTCACATTTTGACACTTCAACTTAATGGAAACTGCAGCCCACCATTTGAACGTCTTCACCACATGTTGTTTCACTGCACCACTCATTGATAGAAATGAATATGGTGTGGAACATGAAGCGATGTATCTCGCCCAGGCCACCACTGTGTGCATTCTTCATTTTTTAACATGGAGCTGGCAAAATACAGCCCCATGTCTTCACCAGACATCCACACCATGCCACTTCTGCATGAAATTGGTGTATGGAAAAGAGTATGGGGGGAGGTTTACTGGGACTGTGCACAGAAGTGTAGGTTTTCAGGGTGTTTTGTGACTACAGGACAGATGAAAGGTGAGACATAAATTATTTTATTTGACTCATGACGGAATTGTAGTTCATAACTGACTAATTCTAGGCAGTAACAAATCATGCCAGAAATAAAGTAAGTAACGGTATTTAGTAGACATGGGCAGAAAAGAAATTTGTGGCACAACTTGACTAAAAGATGCAATCAGTTAATAGAACACATTCTTAAACATAAAGATCACCTTTTTAGTACTGGAGAGAGGTGTGTGTGTGCAGAGGGGGGGGGGGGGGGGGGGAGTAAAAATTGTAAAGGGAGACGGAGACCAAGAGATGTTCAAAAGGATGCAGGTCACAGTAGTTATTCGGAGATGAAAGGACTTGCACAGGACAGAGTAGCATGGAGACCTGCATCAAACCAGTCTTCGTATTGAAGACCTCAACAACAGCCTTCAAAGCCCATAATCTAAAATGACTGAAAACCTTGGGTATTTATTGTGGGAATAATGAACAATGCAATGTAACTTAAGAACATTGTCCAATACTTTTATTTGCCATTTCATAATGCTGAACTGATGTGTTCCACCAAAATGTCAATGTCTATGCACTATATATATGCTTTCTAAGATACTGTCAATTCCCATGGACAGTATGATCACCAACCTGAACTCCACTGAGCATGTGTGGGTCATGGGGACATGGTGAAACAGTGTCTGGTCTAATTTGCATGACTGTCAACATCCCCTGACCAGTTGTAAAAACAGGTGGAAACAGTAGAGTATCTCCCAACATGACATCGGCGTGCAAGACTGTGTGCAACATGGTGCAAAACATTAAATTGTTGACATATGTATACTGAATTTCACCTATTTTGGGCCACGCAAAAGATGGAACTTCACGTTCAAAACAATTTTTCCATCACTTCACGACTTTGCATACATTGACATGCACTAGGGGATCCACATAATAAATCAAACCTGATCAACATGGCATCATTATTCTAAAGTGTTCCTTTTTTTATTTCAAACTAGTGTATTATTATGATAACAGAAAATCCTGGGAGAAAAATAATGATTGAAAAGAAAATTTACTTAAAGACAAAGCCCAAACAGAGAACAAGCACATGAAAAGCAGTACCTGAAATCTTATTCACTGCCTGGAATCTTGCTCTCCTTTAAAGTTATGGCTGAAGACACAGAAAAAGACACATTTCTGATGTTATAGCATGAATGGTGTAAGTCATGCAATGACAACAGAAATGTTTTATCTCTTAACCAAAAAGTTTTAGACAGAAAACTGTACACAAACTTACAAATTCTTTTTATGATGATATATCTTACTGAATTATATTCCTCGATTTCTGTTAAAATTTTGGCTTATTTGCACTAATTTTTTTTTTTAATATATCACGTAGAAGTTACAAATGTCCATCTGTTTTCTTCTTCTTTTATTATGAGCCACAATGGACTATGTTTACATCAACTGTTTTTCCTTCCTTTTCTTCCACATTTCTATCATCATTTCGCAATATCTCTCTTCTTTCTTCTGTCCAAGCAGTCCTAGTCTTCTTCTTGGGTTTTTAAGGAAACTTTTGGAATATTGAATTTTTTTCAAAGGGGCAGTCGTTCCTCAAAATGTGTGGAGTAATTCAAAGTTTGTCTATGTCCCTTACAATTTATTGAAATAGCTGAACAGTATTTTTGTCAATCTGTTGGGATTCATCCTCTGGATGTAGCCATAGAAAGCTATTCTTCTTTCCCTAATAATATGTGTAATATTTTTTAATCCTGTCTGTCTTATTTTCACTATTTTGGCATTTTCTGTATTGTGTTTGCTCTTTAAATGGTTCTAATATTTACCTTAGTGTTTTTATTTCTGGATATCTAGTCCATCATCACCTTTTTGTTTGGAGTTAAACACTCTGCACTATAAAATTCCTCTTGGCGAATTACTAAAGAATAGTGCCTCAGTTTAGCATATAGAGATTTTGATTTCTTATTATATATATCCTTAGTGA
This sequence comes from Schistocerca serialis cubense, assembly GCF_023864345.2. Taxonomy (NCBI): domain Eukaryota; kingdom Metazoa; phylum Arthropoda; class Insecta; order Orthoptera; family Acrididae; genus Schistocerca; species Schistocerca serialis. Next base: position 508,431,546 of record NC_064642.1, on the reverse strand, counting down.
GGTAGTACACTGTTTTCATCTTATTAACTCCTGTTCTAATGGCTTCCTTCTCTGAAATGTCTTGTTCTTTTAGATTAATTTGTTAGGTCATTCATTTTTTTTCATATTTACTTTCATTATCTTGTTCTAGGGAATGTTTGTCATAGATTTGGTTTTCTCAATGGAGGTTTGTTTTATTTACATTATTTTCATGTATGTACCATGTACAAGGGTTTTACTGTGTGGTGTTTTCTGAAGCAATGTGTTACACAAAAAAGGGCATCAATCTTCACAATATATGATATCTCTTTCCTTAAACATGTCCTGTCAACTCCTTTTGCATGGGAACAGACATAGCACAGTCTTTTGGTGGAATTGTTTTGAGGAAATGCTGCACTGATAACTGAAGATTTTGCAGGGTGTGTGACAAATGCCTAGAAGTTGGAGAGATGATACTTGCTTTGTATTTAATTACAGAGTCTTCTGCGATGCTAATCAAGAAGGCCATACTTGTCTTCTCTCCAACTGATTGATTGTAAATTACAAATGAATTTCAGGCAGCCAGCTGGAGCAAATGAAAATAAAATTGGACTAGAAATATTTTCATAGTCTCTTTCATGGTATCAGATTTGCTGACATTCACTGATCAGCTATATCAACTTCTTTCATTTGCGGTTGTAATCAATGACTACTGTAGTTTTCCTGATAATTTTCCCATTCTACATATTTCCATTATATGTAATCTCTTTTAAGTCACTGTTGTGGTTACTTGACAGCAGTGCAATATCCTTCTTATCCTCCCATTTTATTGCAAATCCTTTTCTCCTTCTGCATGCGAATATTTCTACTTTGCCAATTATTTTGTTTTGAAATGAGGTGGCATGTCAATTCTTGTCAACTTCACAGATTGCATGTATCCATTGCTTTTTGGTTAGAAATGAAACATAAAATCATTGAAAAATGTGAACGTGGTGTGAGCATTGCTGTTTCAGCATGTACATACACTCAGTCTACATCAACTATTTGCACTCTCCCCAGGAATAAGAACAAGTTTAAAGAGAGAGATGCTTCAAAGGGAGTGACAAGAGTATCTACACAATGGTTTCATATCCTGCATGATGTCAAAAGCTTGCTCCTTGTATGCATAGATGAAAATCAATTGCAAGGTGACACTATTAACTAGAACATCATTTGTGAGAAGGCAAGAATGATTTTCACCGACCTCGTTAAGTAGGCACCAGTTTTATCAGCAGCGAAATAAGTATTTAAGAGAAGCCGTGGGCGGTTCAAGAAGAACCGGCATCCACATCATTGTGAGGCACGATGAAACAGATATCTCCAACACAAAGGCAGCAGAGAACTTCAACAGTAACTTCAAGATGCTCATAGATTCTGAGGGTTATCTGCTGCAACAGGTTTTTAATTTTTACGATATGGGTGTGTTTTGGAAAAAGATGCCGAAGTGTATCTTTATAACAGCAGAGGAGAATAAATTGCTAGTTGCAAGGCCATAAAAGACAGTGTCACACTGCTTTTCTGTGTCAACGCAAGCAGCAACTTGAAAATTAAATTGCTGCTTGTTTACTATTCAGAAACTCTTTGAGCCTTCAAGAAGTGTAAAGTCCAGAGGAGCAGGTTAAACGTGATGTGTAGGTCCCACAATAAGGCTTGGGTGACACTTGATCTTTTCTGTGATTGGATCAATGAAGTGTTTGGTCTTCCGATCAAAAGGTATTTGCTTGAAATGAGTCTGCCATTCCATGTCTTGCTTGTTATGGAGAATGGTCCTGCCCATTCTCCAGGCCTACTAGACCACCTCCATGAAGAATTTCAATTCATCAAGTTCCAATTGCTGCCTCCCAACACCACTCTGTTACTCCAGCCTATGGACCAGCAGATTATTTCTACAGTTTGGAAGCTCTACACTAAAGCACTCTTGGAGCATTGCTTTGAGTTGACTGAAGCTACCAATCTCACTCTCAAGAGAGTTTTGGAAATATCACTTACACATAATTGCATGTGTCAAGAAGATGAAAAAGGTGTGGAAAGAGGTTACCAAGGAAACCCTCACTTTGGCTTGGAAGAAGTTTTGGCCAGAGTGCATTGTTGACTGTGACTCTGAGGCATTTTAGTCAGTACCTGGGGACCCTGCAGTCAATAAGATTGTGTCTTTGGCCAAGAACATGGGACTAGAAGTGGATAACAATGATATTGATGAGCTTGTGAAAGACCACAGCCAAGAAATTACCACTGAAGAAGAGCTTATGCAGTTGCAGTGTGTTTCACAGCAGGAAGTTGTGGAGAGTTCTTCAGAGAAGGAGGATGTGATAACAGCAAAACAGCAATCTTCTGGTGCAACAAGAGGAATGCTGAAAGCTTGGGAATTGACCGCATCATACTTTGAAAATCATCACCCCAATAAAGCAGTGGCTACACGCACTGCAAATTTATTTGATGATAATGCAGTGTCACATTTTCACCAAGTGTTGAAGCATTGGCAGAAATGAATGACTATAAATAGCTTCCTAGCGAAAAAGAATATGTCATGTACCGTGAATAATAAAGTAATATATATAATTTTCTTTTTATAAACGGAGTGAATAAGATAAAACTTTTAAAAATTTTAGTATTTTTTCCACATGGAACAGATTATCATATTTCACAATAATTTATATGGTATAAACTGTTTTGCTTAACGAGTGTTTCGCACTATGAATAAGATTCTGGAACAAAATATGCTCGCTACATGAGGTTCCACTGTGCAACTGTAATTTTTCCTAAGGGCATGCACCTCTGCTGATTGCATCCTTTTGGGGAAAGTATTACAGAGGTAAAATAGTCCCCCATTTGGTTCTCTGGGAGAGGACTACTCAGGAGGATGTCATCAGAAAAAACAAAACTGGCATTCTACATATCGGATCATGGAATGTTAGATCCCTTATTCCGGTAGGTAGGTTAGAAAATTTAAAAAAATAAATGGATAGGTTGAAGACTGATATAGTGTGAATTAGTGAAGTTTGGTGGGAGCATGTACAGGACTTCAGGACAGGTGAACTCTGTGTTATAAACACAAAATGAAACAGGTGTAATGCAAGAGTAGGTTTAATAATGAACAAGAAAACAGGAATGCAGATTAGCTACTTGGACAGCATAGTGAATGCATTATCATAGCCAAGACAGACATGAAGCCAACACCTAATAAAATAGTACATGTTTATATGCCAACTAGCTCTGCAGACAATGAAGAGATTTCTTCAATGTACGATGTGAGAAAAGAAATTAGTTAAAAGAAACAATGATTTAATAGTGATCGGGGTCTGGAATTAAACAGTAGGAAAAGGAAGAGAAGGAAAAATTGGAGGTGAATAAGGGCTGGGGCAAAGGGATGAAAGAGGAAGCTGCCTGGTAGAATTTTGCACAGAGCATAATTTAATCATAGCTAACACTTGGTCCAAGAATCAAGAAAGAAGACTTTATATGTGGAAGAGCCCTGGAGACACTGGAAGGTTTCAGATTGGTTATACAATGGTAAGGCAGAGATTTTGGAACCAGGTTTTAAATTGTAAGACATTTCTGGGAGCAGATGTGGACTCTGACAACAATTTACTGATTATGAACTGTAGATTAAAACTGAAGAAACTGCAAAAAGATAGGAATTTAAGGAGATAAGACATGGATAAACTGAAAGAACCAGAGGTTATAGAGAGTTTCAGAGGGAGCTTTAGGGAACAGAGGAAAGGAATACCCTAAAAGAAGAATGGGTAGCTTTAAGAGATGAAATAGTGAAGGCAGCACAGGATCAAGTGGGTACAAAGACAAACAGGAAAAAATTAAAGAGACCTTTGGAGAAAAGAGAACCACCCCTATGATTATCAAGAGCTCAGATGGAAAACTAGTCCTAAGCAAGGAAGGGAAAGCAGAAAGGTGGAAGGAGTACATAGATGTAGTTGAAGGCAATATTATGGAATGGAAGAGGAAAGGAATACCCTAAAAGAAGAATGGGTAGCTTTAAGAGATGAAATAGTGAAGGCAGCACAGGATCAAGTGGGTACAAAGACAAAGGGTAGTAGAAATCCTTGGGTATCGCAAGAGATATTGAATTTAATTGATGAAAGGAAAAACATAAAAATGCAGTAAATGAAGGAGGCAAAAGGGAATACAAACATATAGAAAATGAGATTGACAGGAAGTGCAAAATGGCTAAGCAGGAATGGCATAGGACAAATGTAATGATGTAGAAGCATATATCACTAGGGGTAAGATAGGTGCTACAGGAAAATTAAAGAGACCTTTGGAGAAAAGAGAACCACCCCTATGATTATCAAGAGCTCAGATGGAAAACTAGTCCTAAGCAAGGAAGGGAAAGCAGAAAGGTGGAAGGAGTACATAGATGTAGTTGAAGGCAATATTATGGAATGGAAGAGGACTTAAGACGACGATGAGATGAGAGATACAATACTGTGGGAAGAATTTGAAACAGCAGTGGAAGACCTAAGTTGAAACACAGTCCCAAGAGTTCCATTAGACCTACTTAAAGGCTTGGGAGAGCCAGCCATGACATAATTCTTCCATCTGGTGAGCAAGATGTATGAGACAGGCAAAATACCCTCAGCTTACAAGAAGTCTGATTCGAATGAAAGTAGGTGCTGACAGATGTAAAAACTATCAGTTTAATATGTCAGGGTTGCAAAATGCAAACACAAATTCTCTACAAAAGAATGGAAAAATAGGTAGAAGCCGACCTCGGGGAAGATCAGTTTGAATTCTGGAGAAATTTAGGAAAACGTGTGGCAATACTGACCCTGCAACTTCTCATAGAATATAGGTTAAGGAAAAGTAAACCTACGTTTATAGCATTTGTAGACTTAGAGATGGCTTTTGACAATGTTGAGTGGAATACTCTCTTTCTAAATCTAAAGATGGTAGGAGTAAAATACAGGAAGTGAAAGGCTATTGTTTGTACAGAAACTAGATGGCAGTTATAAAAGCCGAGGGGCACGAAAGGGAAGCAGTGGTTGAGAAGGGGGTGAGACATCCCCAATGCTTTTCCGTCTGTGTACTGAGCAAGCAGTAAAGGAAACAAAAGAAAAATTTGGAGTAGCAGTTAAAGACCAGGGAGAAGAAATAAAAACTATGAGGTTTACCGACGACACTGTAATTCTGTCAGATACAGCAAACGACTTGGAAGAGAAGTCGAATTGAATGGATAGTGTCTTGAAAGGAGGATATAATATGGACACCAACAAAAGCAAAACAAGGATAATGGAAAGTAGTTGAATTAAATCAGGTGATGCTGGGCGAATTATATTAGCAAATGAGACATTTAAAGTAGTAGATGAGTTTTGCTATTTGGGCAGCAAAATAAGAGATGACAGTTGAAGTAGAGAGGGCATAAAATGTAGACTGGCAATGGCAAAAAAGAGTTTCTGAAGAAGATAAATTTGTTAACATAAAATATATATTTAAGTGTCAGGAAGTCTTTTCTGAAAGTATTTGTATAGAGTGTAGCCATGTGCAGAAGTGAACCATGGACGATAAACAGTTTAGACAAGAAGAGAATAGAAGGTTTTGAGAATTGGTGCTACACGAGAATGCCAAAGAGTAGATGGGTAGATCGTGTAACTAATGAGGAGATACTAAGTAGAATTAGGGAGAAGAGAAATTTGTGGCACAACCTGAAAAGAAGAAGAAGGGATTGATTGATAGAACACATTCTAAGGCATCCAGGGATCACCAATTTGGTACTGGTGAGAAGTGTGTGGTATAAAAATCATAGAGGAAGACCAAGAGATGAATATAGTAAGGAGATTGAGAAGTATGTAAGTTGCAGTAGTTATTGGGAGATGAAGAGGCTTGCACAGGATAGAACAGCATGGGGAGCTGCAATAAACAAATCTTTAACTGAATACCACCACAACAACAACAGCAACAACAACAAAAATCAGTCATGAAAGTAAAACTACAAAGAAGGACATTAAGTGGAACACAGATGAACTTACTAATATCAGGCAAAATGTATTATCTTTGTACTGTGTGTATAAAGCTTCTCCTAAATACGGAACAGTGAGAAAGATGAATTGTACAAAGTTTATCTTGTATGTAAGGGCACCTACAGAACTAAGGTTAGGATGGCACAAAGAACAGTCTATGAAAGGCATATTCAAGGTGCTCATAATAAGTGCAAAGCTGCTTGGTATGTTTCGGCACAAGAGCATTGCATATTGTGAAAGTAACATAGTTATTGATCTGGATAAAGTTAATCTTTTTTCCATGGATTCCGTAACCAACATTAGGAACAAAATTACAAGTACTAGTACAGATGATCTACTTAAGCAACACCAAAGGGGGAGCTATAGCTTTAAATGGAGGACAATCATACTTATTGAGATTACAAAAATAATGGCAAAGTTCTCAAACTCCAAGAGCATGGACTACTCTTGGTTGACTAATTATAAAATAAGAAAAACAATACATACAATTAGTGAACCATTAGCCTTTCTTTTCAACAGGTGTCTAGAGTTTGGAATATTTCCTACAGTACTAAAAATATCAAAAGTCATTCCAGTGTACAAAAGAGATGACAACATGATCTAAAAAATTACTCACCTGTTTCAATAGTTCCTATTTTCTCCAAAACATTTGACTTTCTTATTTACAACCAACCAAACAAATACTTTGAGTTGCATACTCTACTTTCTAATAGCCAACTGGGGTTCTGCAAGAGAAGAAATACTACCAATGCTGTTCTCTCAACTGTGAATGAAGTAATAACAGCCCTTGAGAATAAAAATAATGCTTCATTTCTTTTCTGTGATTTGAGTAAGGCACTTGACTGTATTGCTCATGATATCTTACTTACTAAATTCAAATTTTATAGTGTACAAGACCCTGCAATGGCAGTTACTATATCATACCTAAACAATAGGAAACAGTTTGTTTCTGTCAGAAACAGGCACTCATAGCTGCAACAAGTTAAAACAGGGGTCCCACAAGGTTCTGTCCTTGGGCCCTTCTTTTTTATAACTGCAGTCAATGATTTACCCCACTGTGTTCCCAACTCAATTACTTGTTATGTTGATAACACAACATTGCAAGTTCAGCATGAGAACACATTAGTTCTGCAAGATGTGATGCAAGATGGCATGGAAGCAGCACTAAATTGGTTCTCATCAAATACACTACTTTGATACCCTGATAAAAACCAGCAGATTATACTAGGATTGTCAAAAGAGGTAGAAGCAAAAGCAGTTAAAATTCAAGGAATTCGTGTAGACTCTAAGTTAACTTGGGTAACACACATCTACCATACCTGTACAAAATTATCTCAAGTTACTTACTTAACATGAAAACTGAGAGACTTAGTACAAAGGAATATTTAAGAATTATTTATTCTGAACTCTTTCAGGCACATAAAGGGTATGGACTGCTGATGTGGGGACATTCTCCTCTCATTAGTAAAATTCAAAAATTCAAAAGGATGTGGAACTTGCAATGAGGAATACTGGTAGATTAGAGCACTGGTGGTCACTATTCATACAGCTCAAAATATTAACAGTCATTAATTTCATCACTCCATGTGAAAAACAATATAACAGATTTCGAAATGACGGGAAACATACGCCACCATAAAGCTAGATGCTAAATAAAATTAAATATACCAAGGCACAGGCTGGCAAGAACAGGGATTTCCTATCTAATAAACAGATTAAGAATATGTAATAAACTTCTATTTTCTGCTCAGTCAGCCCACATAACTAGCTTTTGAAGAAAGCTGTTAAACTGGTTACTTATTAACCCTCTGTATGAATTTATAAAAATCCATTGGCACTAATTTTTAAGATTTTGCCACTGACTGTATATTATTATTTTGTTCTTTATCTATCATTTCTATTGGAATATGTAATCCTCAATTAGTTTTTATGTACTAGTGGAGGAAAATGTAATATACTATCACTATAAAATGCTTATTCCAACTCAGGTGGTCAGTGGTAAATAAAGAATCTAAATCTAAAATTTTACTGAGAAATAGCTTTATTAGAGTCGTAACTATCTGAGAAGCTACTGGAAGGTTCTCAAAGTCCCAATCCAGCTTTGTTCCTCCTCCAGTGTAGATTATGAATCACCAGACAAAATTCCTTTTGGTTCACGGGGTATATACGAGGCCTGTCTAAAATGTATCCGACCTTTGGTCAGAAAAAATATTTAGAATACCTGACAGGGTTGGGACCCTAATCCCTTCAAAGTAGGCCCCTTGTGCTTGTACACACTTAGCCCACTGATCCTTCTACTGCCAGAAACACCTCTGGAAGTCTTCTTTTGGAATGGTGTTCAGCTTTGTCGTCGTGTTCCGCATCCTCTCTTCTCTACTCTCAAAATGGGATCCTTTCAGTGGCATTTTCAATTTTGGAAACAACCAGAAGTCACAAGGAGCCATGTCTGGAGAGTAGGGAGGTTGGTGAACGGCTATAATTCCATGTTTGGCCAAGAAATTTTGGATCAAGTGGGATCAATATGTGGGGGCATTGTCGTGATGCAGTTACCAGTTTGCCGCCATCCACATGTCAGGTCTTTTGCGCCAAACTGCATCACAAAGTTGCTGGAGAAAATCTTGATAGTATTCCTTTGTCACTGTTTGTCCTTCTGGTGCGTATTCTTGATGCACAATTACACAGACATCAAAGAAGACAGTCGGCATCATCTTGATTTTGCGTCGCACCTGCTGCACTTTCTTTGGCCTTGGAGACTCAGGTGCTTCCATTGCAATGACTATCTTTTTGTTTCTGGGTCATGCCCATACACCCATGACTCATCTCCAATTATCATGGTGTTCAGAAACCCAAGGTCAGTTTTGACGGTATCCGGAAGGTCCTGTGCAACGTCAAAATGGAGGTCTTTTTGTTCTGGCGACAACAACTTGGGCACAAATTTTGCAGCCACTCAGTGCATGTTCAAATCATCATGCAAAATTGCATGTGCAGAAGCTTTACCATATTTACTCGAATCTAAGCCGCACTCGATTCTAAGCCACACCGGAAAAATGAGACTCGAAATCAAGGGAAAAAAATTTTCCCGAATCTAAGCCGCACCTGAAATTTGAGACTAGAAATTCAAGGGGAAAGAAAAGTTTTAGGCCACACCTCCAAATCGAAACAAAGTTGGTCCATTGTAATATGAGACACAATTTAGGTCGAATGAATGATGATACAGCTACAGTAGTTTGGTTCGAGACGTAAGCTTAGCAGTTAAGCTTTACCAGGTAGCCATTGCTATGTGTCAGGCGCTCCATCCGTATTTATACGGGTACCCTTCCTTTTTCACGTGCTTCGTCTGGTTTGAATTGATTGCTTTTTTTTTTTTTTTTTATCTGATAAGTGCCGTTCTCTTTGTTATAGGTGTTTGCGTCACTCTAAGCTGAAGATGCATTACTGTACTGTGTAATGCATTGTTTGTTGCATTCTGATAATGAGTGTATACGGCCTGTCGCCGCACGCGGCATGGCTTGCTTTTGTGCGCGCTACCGAGAGAGAGAGAGAGAGAGAGAGAGAGAGAGAGAGAGGAATCATCTCATTAGCAAAACAATGGCAAGAGACTGCTATTTGTTGTTACTTACACTGCTGCTTTCTTTGATAATAATCAACAAGAACAAAATAATAGACTACGTATGATAGAAGATGTTCTGTACGAGAGTTTAGCGAAAATTTTTCTCCGTTTGAAAATCTTTGCAGACGCCTCTTTAGTACATTACATTCTGCACAGAAATTAGAGTCATCTTAGATTTTAAAATCTAGTCAATTGCCGTGCTTCATTTCTGACTGTATCACTATTACGCATAAGAATAATATGATATAAACATGACATGATATGTATATTCTTTTGCGTTTGTTGTTGTCTCACTCTAGTTTTGTAGTTTATTAGGCAGACAAAATTTAAATGAGATAGCAGCAAACACGAAGGAATACGTGGCAAAATGTTTATATTCGTATTATTCTTATGGTGAAGAGAATACTGCATGTGATTCACAATTCATAATAGTTCCTATTAGCAACCATCTCTTCTCACAGGTAGGAATAAATTCAGAACATAGAGTTGGCCATATTGACAAACATCCCTAACAGTCTTGCCAGTCGGATTTTTGTAGTACATTGAGAAGATGTTCTGTACAAGAGTTTAGCGAAAATTTTTCTCCGTTTGAAAATCTTTGCAGACGCCTCTTTAGTACATTACATTCTGCACAGAAATTAGAGTCATCTTAGATTTTAAAATCTAGTCAATTGCCGTGCTTCATTTCTGACTGTATCACTATTACGCATAAGAATAATATGATATAAACATGACATGATATGTATATTCTTTTGCGTTTGTTGTTGTCTCACTCTAGTTTTGTAGTTTATTAGGCAGACAAAATTTAAATGAGATAGCAGCAAACACGAAGGAATACGTGGCAAAATGTTTATATTCGTATTATTCTTATGGTGAAGAGAATACTGCATGTGATTCACAATTCATAATAGTTCCTATTAGCAACCATCTCTTCTCACAGGTAGGAATAAATTCAGAACATAGAGTTGGCCATATTGACAAACATCCCTAACAGTCTTGCCAGTCGGATTTTTGTAGTACATTGAAACGCTGCAACATTCAAAGATGAACAATATGGAATTTGTATTTACTTCGATCGATAATGTATGAAAATGCAGTGGTCGAAACTCTGGGCGGAGGAAAAAAAGCTCGTCTTCCACCTTTTTTTTTAAAAAAAAAATTTATTTACTGATGCAGAGGTTTTTGCGCCAGTATTTATCTTTGTGCCTGCAAAGCATGCCTGTGTAGCGCTACATATATTTGACGGCAGAAGTTAGTTGTGGCGGCACCTACCAAAATTTTTCAGAACTTCCGCTTACTTTGCACTCGATTCTAAGCCGCAGGTGGTTTTTTGGATTACAAAAACCGGAAAAAAAGTGCGGCTTAGATTCAAGTAAATACGGTACTCATTCCAACCTCTTGGGGGGCAATCTGCAGCATGGTCAAAAAATGATCTGCCATCACCAAATTTTGCACCCTCTCAACAACAGCTGCACTCCGAGCAGTTTGGGGCCTGACAGAACACTGGTCACTCTCTGCTGATGTGCGGCCATTTCTGAATTGGTTGAACCACTGCTTAATTTGTGTTACACTCATTGCATCTTCTCCAAACACCTGCTGAATCTTACAAATTGTTTCACTTTGAGAATCACCAAGCTTTCGACAAAATTTGATGCACTACCTTTGCTCAACACTTTCAGTCATCTTGAGAGAATCCGTAATCCGACACACACATTGTGTAGCACCTCACCTAGTGACCAACAGGCATCAACTGAGGTGCTGGAAGGTGGAAAGAAAATTCACGCATGCGCATAAAGCTCTCTTCCTTTACCGTGTACAGTGGCACCATGCTATCATCTCTATTTTGTGTGGAAAAATCAAAGGTCGGATACTTTTTAGACAGACCTCGTAAAGATTTTATAAAATTTTGCCCTTTTCAGAAGAATAATTTCTTTCTTTCTCTGCATTCAATAAAGTCAACATTGCAGCACACTCCGATGTCTTTAAATGTTATCTCATTCTCAGAACCGTTCTTAGTTTAACGATACAATAAAGCACATATTGATGAATTAGTACCAGACAGAGAAAGATAGACTTAACATTCACTGCTTTGGCATCTACACCTTAACTGCATCTGATGGAATAGAAACTATGATCAATCCAAACGTATGTGGCAGAGAACAGCCCAGGAATATTTCTGTGTCTATCACACACTGAAAGCATTTTGCAAACAAATCAGATTGCCCTCGGCAAATCAGGACAGGCAGTTGTGGGATTAAGTCTCTGTATGCTTAAACTGCAGACTTTCGAAATGAATGGATAGCTCAAAAACCTACTAACAGTCATTACTATTTCTTATGTGTACATCCACTACTTATAAAAATAATTTATGTATCATAACATAGCAAATGGAAAGAAGCATCTAGTAGAGAATTAAATAATAATCAGAATTATTTCATGAATGATTATAATTTATGTCAAAAATGCTGTTTTAAAAAAATTAATTGCAGAAACCAAACTTTATATTTAAAATACAGAAAGTGTTTTTTTCATAAACAATAATTTTTTACTGATTTCTTTTTATCCAATATTCTTTAATTTTTTCACTAGGTCTCTTTTTTTCTTTGCTCAGACCACTTCACAACAGTTCTCTAATTTTATTAAAATCCTACTAATTTTAATACTTTTCTTTTGAACATACTTCTTTCTACTCCTTTCTCTTGTTGTTTCAAATTTGCAAATTCAGCTTTTTGTTAGCATACTGTCACTCATTTTGTAAAAATTTCCAAAAAAAATCAGTGGTCTTTCCTTTACTGCTTCATCATTTTTTTCCATGTTATATACTTCTTAATTTGCTGGCTTGCTCATTAGATCCACTATTTTTCTCCTAATTCTCCTCCTTAAAACTTTTAGCAAGTCTGATATACAATTCAGGATTCACTACCCTGTTACAGAATATTATTGTTGCATTTCTCAATATTTATTTTTATTATGGATCTTCTTAGCTGTTCAATATCATCTCTCAATTTAGCATTTTCTTTCTCTTTTTGGCAGTTTTTCTAACCCACAGAATATACACCTGTTTACTTCCAAGTCAATGGAATCAAAAGATATGGCCATTTGTGTCACATATTTTGATACTCGTAAACTCATCAAACCCTATGGGGTATTTCTCGTTGACCTAGAATCATGGAATTTGGTAAGAAGTAAAGTTTCACTGTACAAGTAAAGGAAAAATCCAAGAATTGTTTAGCTGTAATTATATCAAAAAAAGAAAAATCTTTTGTCATTTGTTATCTAACTCCAAATTTGAAATTAAAATATTCTGGATAGTCTTGGTATCCATGGGACCGATACCTTCCCAGCATCAATGTTGATAACAGGAAAAATTGTGATCCTTGATTTCTGGAAGGGACGAGCTGCCTACATAGATAATTAAGTTTGTACAGAACCTTAAATGTGTGAGGCCTACTTGGACCTGCTCAATTTTTATGCTAATAAAAGAATAGTTTTCTCTTTGGAGATTCTTAAGTCTGCTATGTTCTAAGAAATTAATATGTATTTGCATCTTCTGGATTTTCAGATAGCACAGTAAAACCATCATAATACATCAGCAGTTTACTTCGAGTCACTGTTTCTTCTCCTGATATTTATTGGAGATGGTATTCTTTCAATATTTTGTTCCAGATTCTTACAATTTCTCTAAAATATAGTAAAAGAGGATAGGAGATTAGCTATCACCATGGCTTATACCTGAATTTATTTACCTCTTTACTTCTCAGACTATATGTAAGACTATCACTGATTACATTCCCACACAAAAGACCACAATCTATTGGTTATGACCTGTAGATTAAAACTGAAGAAACTGCAAAAAGGTGGGAATTTAAGGAGATGGGACCTGGATAAACTGACTAAACCAGAGGTTGTACAGAGTTTCAGGGAGAGCATAAGGGAACAATTGACAGGAATGGGGGAAAGAAATACAGTAGAAGAAGAATGGGTAGCTTTGAGGGATGAAGTAGTGAAGGCAGCAGAGGATCAAGTAGGTAAAAAGACGAGAGCTAGTAGAAATCCTTGGGTAACAGAAGAAATATTGAATTTAATTGATGAAAGGAGAAAATATAAAAATGCAGTAAATGAAGCAGGCAAAAAGGAATACAAACGTCTCAAAAATGAGATCAACAGGAAGTGCAAAATGGCTAAGCAGGGATGGCTAGAGGACAAATGTAAGGATGTAGAGGCTTATCTCACTAGGGGTAAGATAGATACTGCCTACAGGAAAATTAAAGAGACCTTTGGAGATAAGAGAACCACTTGTATGAATATCAAGAGCTCAGATGGAAACCCAGTTCTAAGCAAAGAAGGGAAAGCAGAAAGGTGGAAGGAGTATATAGAGGGTCTATACAAGGGCGATGTACTTGAGGACAATATTATGGAAATGGAAGAGGATGTAGATGAAGATGAAATGGGAGATACGATACTGCGTGAAGAGTTTGACAGAGCACCGAAAGACCTGAGTCGAAACAAGGCCCCCGGAGTACACAACATTCCATTAGAACTACTGACGGCCTTGGGAGAGCCAGTCCTGACAAAACTCTACCATCTGGTGAGCAAGATATATGAAACAGGCGAAATACCCTCAGACTTCAAGAAGAATATAATAATTCCAATCCCAAAGAAAGCAGGTGTTGACAGATGTGAAAATTACCGAACAATCAGTTAAATAAGCCACAGCTGCAAAATACTAACACAAATTCTTTACAGACGAATGGAAAAACTAGTAGAAGCCGACCTCTGGGAAGATCAGTTTGGATTCCGTAGAAATACTGGAACACGTGAGGCAATACTGACCTTACGACTTATCTTAGAAGAAAGATTAAGGAAAGGCAAACCTACGTTTCTAGCATTTGTAGACTTAGAGAAAGCTTTTGGCAATGTTGACTGGAATACTCTCTTTCAAATTCTAAAGGTGGCAGGGGTAAAATACAGGGAGCGAAAGGCTATTTACAATTTGTACAGAAACCAGATGGCAGTTATAAGAGTTGAGGGACATGAAAGGGAAGCAGTGGTTGGGAAGTGAGTAAGACAGGGTTGTAGCCTCTCCCCAATGTTATTCAATCTGTATATTGAGCAAGCAGTAAAGGAAACAAAAGAAAAATTTGGAGTATGTATTAAAATCCATGGAGAAGAAATAAAAACTTTGAGGTTCGCCGATGACATTGTAATTCTGTCAGAGACAGCAAAGGACTTGGAAGAGCAGTTGAATGGAATGGATAGTGTCTTGAAAGGAGGATATAAGATGGACATCAACAAAAGCAAAACAAGGATAATGGAATGTAGTCTAATTAAGTCGGGTGATGCTGAGGGATTTAGATTAGGAAATGAGACACTTAAAGTAGTAAAGGAGTTTTGCTATTTGGGGAGCAAAATAACTGATGATGGTCGAAGTAGAGAGGATATAAAATGTAGACTGGCAATGGCAAGGAAAGCGTTTCTGAAGAAGAGAAATTTGTTAACATCGAGTATAGATTTAAGTGTCAGGAAGTCATTTCTGAAAGTATTTGTATGGAGTGTAGCCATGTATGGAAGTGAAACATGGACGATAAATAGTTTGGACAAGAAGAGAATAGAAGCTTTTGAAATGTGGTCTACAGAAGAATGCTGAAGATTAGATGGGTAGATCACATAACTAATGAGGAAGTGCTGAATAGGATTGGGGAGAAGAGAAGTTTGTGGCACAAATTGACTAGAAGAAGGGATCGGTTGGTAGGACACGTTCTGAGGCATCAAGGGATCACTAATTTAGTATTGGAGGGCAGCGTGGAGTGTAAAAATCGTAGAGGGAGACCAAGAGATGAATACACTAAGCAGATGCAGAAGGATGTAGGTTGCAGTAGGTACTGGGAGATGAAGAAGCTTGCACAGGATAGAGTAGCATGGAGAGCTGCATCAAACCAGTCTCAGGACTGAAGACCACAACAACAACAAACATTCCCAATTTTGACACAATATCAAAAACTTGAATTCGTTTGTGCAAAGTTCTCTCGCAACAGAGAAAAATGTCTTCTTGATAACCCCAAATGTTAAAACTATGCATTTTGGTGTTCAGCTGTCTTACACATAATAAACTTCAAATTAAATATTTGTTCTAAAGAGGAGCTTTCCTACATCTGCTCTGATATTAGCATAAGTGTCTGTTTAGAGGTTTTCAGTTCTCTTCAGCAGCTAATTTATTTTGTAAACTACTGGTAGGTGAGAAATTACTATAGAGTTAATTAAGGAAGGAAGATTTGTATTTAACATCCCCTTGGCAATGAGTCCATTGGTGAGGGAGCACAAGCTCTGATTGTGTCAAGGCAGGGGAAGGAAACTGGAAGTGCTCTTTCAAAGGAACCATCTGGCATTTAGGGAAATCACAGAAAATCTAAATCTGGATGGCCAGACACGGATTTGAACCACAGTCATCCCAAATGCAAGTCCAGTGTGCTAACCACTGTACCACATCACTCAGCCTTTGTAATTAGTGACATCTTCTTTGCAACCTTTCTCGTGTGAAAGTGCATTAAGACAAATTTCCATTCTTCTGTTATCTTTCTGTTTTCCATACTTAATCAAAAACTATTTGTTATTCTTCATAGTTTCAAATGCTTTTGTGATTTTTTTCAATGGTTGCCTATGTATCTTCTTACTGATTATCACAGAAATCTGAAAATTCAGTTCTGTGTAATTTGGTAGCTTGCCAAAATATTTGTAATATTTCACAATTTTCAGTATTATTCAAGCCAATTCTAATTATTTAACTGCAAAGTAAATACACTCCTGGAAATGGAAAAAAGAACACATTCTCACCGGTGTGTCAGACCCACCATACTTGCTCCGGACACTGCGAGAGGGCTGTACAAGCAATGATCACACGCACGGCACAGCGGACACACCAGGAACCGCGGTGTTGGCCGTCGAATGGCGCTAGCTGCGCAGCATTTGTGCACCGCCGCCGGCAGTGTCAGCCACTTTGCTGTGGCATACGGAGCTCCATCGCAGTCTTTAACACTGGTAGCATGCCGCGACAGCGTGGACGTGAACTGTATGTGCAGTTGACGGACTTTGAGCGAGGGCGTATAGTGGGCACGCGGGAGGCCGGGTGGACGTACCGCCGAATTGCTCAACACGTGGGGCGTGAGGTCTCCACAGTACATCGATGTTGTCGCCAGTGGTCGGCGGAAGGTGCATGTGCCCGTCGACCTGGGACCGGACCACAGCGACGCACGGATGCACGCCAAGACCGTAGGATCCTACGCAGTGCCGTAGGGGACCGCACCGCCACTTCCCAGCAAATTAGGGACACTGTTGTTCCTGGGGTATCGGCGAGGACCATTCGCAACCGTCTCCATGAAGTTGGGCTACGGTCCTGCACACCGTTAGGCCGTCTTCCGCTCATGCCCCAACATCGTGCAGCCCGTCTCCAGTGGTGTCGCGACAGGCGTGAATGGAAGGACGAATGGAGACGTGTCATCTTCAGCGATGAGAGTCACTTCTGCCTTGGTGCCAATGATGGTCGTATGCGTGTTTGGCGCCGTGCAGGTGAGCGCCACAATCAGGACTGCATACGACCGAGGCACACAGGGCCAACACCCGGCATCATGGTGTGGGGAGCGATCTCCTACACTGGCCGTACACCACTGGTGATCGTCGAGGGGACACTGAATAGTGCACGGTACATCCAAACCGTCATCGAACTCATTGTTCTACCATTCCTAGACCGGCAAGGGAACTTGCTGTTCCAACAGGACAATGCATGTCCGCATGTATCCCGTGCCACCCAACGTGCTCTAGAAGGTGTAAGTCAACTACCCTGGCCAGCAAGATCTCCGGATCTGTCCCCCATTGAGCATGTTTGGGACTGGATGAAGCGTCGTCTCACGCGGTCTGCACGTCCAGCACGAACGCTGGTCCAACTGAGGCGCCAGGTGGAAATGGCATGGCAAGCCGTTCCACAGGACTACATCCAGCATCTCTACGATAGTCTCCATAGGAGAATAGCAGCCTGCATTGCTGCAAAAGGTGGATATACACTGTACTAGTGCCGACATTGTGCATGCTCTGTTGCCTGTGTCTATGTGCCTGTGGTTCTGTCAGTGTGATCATGTCATGTATCTGACCCCAGGAATGTGTCAATAAAGTTTCCCCTTCCTGGGACAATGAATTCACGGTGTTCTTATTTCAATTTCCAGGAGTGTATTTAGTTCTTGTCATGCCTTTGATTTATTCTTGAAGGTCTCATAAAAATGACTGGAAATATTTATTGTGACTTTTCTTGAATTTCCATACACTATTATTCAGGCAGCTCTAAAATTTTTTGTAATTGTTGCCATGTTTAAATTGGCTATCATGTTCATTTCCAGACCATATCTATTGCTTTTTATGTCTGGTCAACCTAAGTGTATTATTGCTGTCATGTGGATTTGCTGAGATAGCTTTCATCAGTTGCATTAAAACATACTAATGTAATTAAAATGCAAATATATCAAAAATATTACCGCCTTGGTTTTGTAGGAACTTTCTCCAACAATCGTTCAGCCAGAGGATTATATTCATCTGAGTCTCTAGATTGTGGAGATAGTCTTGATTCTGCATCCATGATAGTTGATTATATCTGAAACAGAGAAAAATTTACACAAATACAGATAACACTATAACAAAATATTTGCATATTACCCATGTAAACAAAATAAGATTGACTTATTATGAAATTTACACAACAAAACTAAAACTGACAGCCAATCTTAAATTTCTGGATCAACCTGTTTCTACCCTAAAACTGCTAAAAATAAGTTACAGAACAAGAGTTCATACACACGACAAATGTAATGAACAATAGAAACATAAACTAAATACACTGTCCCACACTCTCACAGCTTTGGTTTTCCACCAGTCACTTCATACTGATCACATTATCTGATTCATTTGAAATATTTCCTTGATCTTTCTAGGTAAATTTTTGTATGGTTTGAGGCTTGGTATAATTTTTTACCAGGTAAACTCTAGTTCTTGCATTGAGTTTAAATATACAGCTGTTTGTAACATAGAAGAGTATATTTTTCTTATACACAATTATATTTAGAGAAAATCAAACAACGAAAATTCCAGGATGGAAAAACGATGGTATGAAATACAACAGAGTGCTACTCACCATGCAGAACAGACAGTAAGCAGCAGGCAGGTGCATTTAATATATATTTAAAAGTAGACTAAGCTACTGGATATGTCCTTCCCCAGGTGTAGGAAAACACACATACTTTCTTTCATATATGCACAACTCACACACACATGGCCACTCTGATCTAAGGGTACTAGGCACAAATTCATGACATATGTAGTCTGCTTTCTATACCGGGTGAGTCACCTATCATTACCACCAAACCACAACAGACACTGAATAATGAATTCCACAGATCAAAAGTGAGGAGAGGGGCTGGTGTAACTGGTTAATTCAAACTATTGAGAAATGCATGGAAGAATGATTTTCAACACATACTTATGTTTTTTTTCAAAGGAAACCATTTTTTATTTTTAGCACAACTGAAAATAGAAAAAAAACTTAATCAATGCCATTTCTTACACTGTAAAATGTTTATTACATCCAGAGTAATTTTTAAGGTAAAGTTGATGCTTGAGTTACTCCTCAGCAGTTCAATCATGTGTATCAGAGAGAACCGAATTAATCAGGAATACAAAAAGAACGGTGATGAAACATAGGTACAGAAGAGACATGAGCAGCATGTTATGTCCACATGCTAACATTTTTATTAACCTTTTTCTCTGAAGGATACTGTACAGCACTGATTTGTTAGAAGAAACTGTACATTAACATGAGAATGTAGTTAAACTTACAAATTTGTTTTTTGTTTTCAATTACAGAATGTAAAAGAGAGTGTCCTGACATTTCAGGCCAATAAATGTTCTAAGTAGTGCCCATCATTTGCTGCATACATCTGCAATCTACTGCGTAATGAATGTCTTACCGATGAAGTACATCTGGGGTAATGTTGCCAAAAGCTGCCTCAATACAATGTTTCATATTCTCTGAGGTTATACACATCACGGTACACGTTCTCCTTTAATGTACCCCACAGAAAGAAGTCTGAAGGTGTAAGATCAGGAGAACGGGCTGGCCAGTTTATGCATCTGCCAAGTCCTATGAACATTCTGTAAAGCGCCAACCTAGTGTTCATTGCAGAATGTGCAGGAGAACCGCCATGTTGATACCACATTCATCTACGCATCTCCAGCGGGACATTTTCTGACAATGTAGGCAGATCATTTTGTAGAAACTCAATGTATTTTGCAGCTGTTTGGGTGCCTTCAATGAAGTTAGGGCCAATAAGATGGTCGCCAATTACTCCACACCAAACATTTACATTCCAGAATATGTGTCAAAGATAATTTCCACATCTCAAAAATTTAAATGGCTTGAATTTTGAAGTTAAAGAAGAATGGGTTGGGTGTGTTCTGCTTGCAGGATTACCAGACAAATATAAGACTATGGTTATGAGCTTAGAAAATTCAAACGTGCCGATCACAGGAGACTCCATAAAAAATAAATTACTGTAAGAAATAAATGATGAAGCTTGTAATAAACAATCAATTAGCGATGCTGCTCTGTGAGTCAACAAGAAAAAGAGCGATGTAATATTCAAAAAGAGTCACAGGTGCCATAACTGCAACAAGTATTGGCATCTGACTAAAAAGTATCACAGCAAGAAGAAAAACAATGAAAAAACTTCGGCCAAGACAGCCAGCTACCAGACGTTTCTCACAATAGAATCTGCAGGTAAAGATACATGGACAGAATGGTATGTACACTCAGGCGTATCAGCGCACGTGTCTAAATATCCCTGTAATGAAAGTAGTGTTCAAGCATTGACAGGCTCGCAAGTTTTAATAGCAAATAATGAAAATTTACCCATAAAAGGTATAGGATCTTCCCGCCCCGGTAGCTGAGTGGTCAACGTGACAGACTGTCAATCCTAAGGGCCCGGGTTCGATTCCCGGCTGGGTCGGAAATTTTCTCCGCTCAGGGACTGGGTGTTGTGTTGTCCTAATCATCATCATTTCATCCCCATCGACGCGCAGGTCGCCGAAGTGGCGTCAAATCGAAAGACCTGCACCAGGTGAACGGTCTACCCGACGGGAGGCCCTAGCCACACGACATTTCCATTTCCATTTGTAGATGTTCTCACTGGTAACAACAAAGCTAGAATCAAAGTAGAGGATACTCTGTATGTGCCTCAGCTAAGCACAAATCTACTGTCTGTTAGTAAAATAGTAGAAAAAGGTCTTTTAATTTTATTTGACAAACAAGGTTGTCGTATTTATGACACATGCAAAAATGTGGTTGCTAGTGCGTCATTAGTAGACGGTTGTACCAACTAGACCAACAATATGATCGAAATTTTGAAGCAAAATCTGTATTGCAGGCAAATAGTGCAGACTTATGGCATAAAAGACTAGGTCATCTGCTTTCTGAAGCTATGGATGCACTTCATAATGGCCTAGCTAGTGGAATTTCATATAGGCGAAAAAGCAAGACGCCTGCTCTTTGAAGCAAATTTGCCAAGTAAATTCTGGGCAGAAGCAGTCTCCACTGCAGTTTATTTAATTAACAGGTCCCTGACTAATGCACTACAGAACAAGACCCCTGAAGAAACCGAATCTTAAGCATCTTAGAATATTTGGAAGTAAGGCATATGCTCACATTCCAAGTACCAACAGACAAAAATGGGACAAAAAATATGCTGAGTGTATTTTGGTAGGATACTGCAAAGATTCAAAAGCATACAGACTTTTTGAACCAAACTGTCAGAGAATCATAAAAACGAGAGATGTGATTTTTGATGAAGATACTTCGAAACAGTGTAAAGAGGGAACTGAGTCAAAGGAACCAAGTCGGCTGTTTCTCCCACTGACAGAGAAGAAGCAAGATGAAGTAACTACAATGGATTAAAAGAAACTGAACCTGAACCTGAGAGTGTAACAGCCAGTAGTAGTTCAATGAATACTAGCAGCAATGACGAAACAAGTACAGACAATCCAGTTAATGATAATGAGCAACTGCAGTAAATATGAAGGTCATCGAGAATTCCAAAGCCAAAGAAACTGCATGACTTTGTAACTTATCAGTCTAAAAGGTCAACTGACTCCAATCCTTTGACATTAGAAGAAGCAATGATGTCAGACAATGCTGAGAACTGGCTGAAGGCAATACAAGACGAGTTACAATCTCACAAAGAGAACCACACATGGGAGTCTGCTGTTTACCTTCAAATAAAAAGCCATTAAAAGCAAAATGGGTATTTAAAAGAAAGAAAGATATGAAAGGTCTCATTGTACACTATAAATCATGGCTAGTGATAAAAGGTTGTGCTCAGAAGCAAGGCCTGGACTATGATGAAACATATGCGCCAGTCATAAGATATAACTCGTTAAGGTATTTCTTTGCTATGGCTGCTAAATATGATCTTGACATAGATCACTTAGATGTTGTCACAGTTGTCTTACAAGGTGACTTACATGAAGAGATTTATGTGAAAGTTCCATAAGTAGATCCAGTTACAAAGACAGTGAAAGATAATGGTGTAAAAAGACTGATAAAGGCAGTATATGGATTGAAGCAAGGTGGTGGCTGCTGGAACTTGAAATTAGATGATACACAATTGAATCTAAACTTCAAAAGGTCAACAGCTGATCCTTGTGTCTATTATAAAAATCAAGGTTCAGACATTTTAATAGTTACTGTTTATGTGGATGATACGCTCATTTTTAGTAACAATTCACAAGACAGAGATGCTTTTAAAAACAAACTCTGAGAAAAATTTAAGCTGAAAGATCTTGGTGAAGTTACAAACTGTATAGGCATCTGAATTACTAGGAACCACAAAGAAGGTTATTTGTGGATGGATCAGACACACTATGTGGAACAAATTCTCAATAGATTTAATATGAAAGAGTGTAACCCAATATGTACACCACTGGACAGTAATCAGAGGCTCACTCATGATATGTGTCTGAAAACAGAACAAGAGCAAGAGGCTATGAAGAACATACCCTATTGCGAAGCAATAGGTAGTTTAATGTATGTTCAGTTAGGAACAAGGCTGGGCCTAGCCTTTCCTATAGGAATTGTTAGCCATTTTTGTAATAATCCAGGCACAGCACACTGGCAAGCAGTCAAAAGAATCTTCAGATATCTAAAAGTACTAAGGATATGAAACTTTTGTTTTCTAAATCAGAAGACTGCCACATGTAGGTTGCTGTGAAGCAGATTCGGCCAGCGATTCTGAAGACAGAAAGTCAACAACTGGATATCTCATTAAATATCAAGGAGCAGTGATATCTTGGCAGTGTAAGAAACAGCCAACAGTGGCCTTATCTACACCTGAGGCAGAATATATGGCTCTGACCTCAGTATGTCAGGAGGTTCTACTACTTCAAAGGCTACACAATGAAATATCACCAAACCCCAAAAGAGACCCTGTCAAACTATTATGTGACAACAAGGCAGCAATTGACCTATCTAAGACTAGCAGCTATAAGAGTCGAACCAAACATACAAATACAAAACACTTCATAAGGGAAAAAGTAGAGTCAGCACAAAGTACTGTGGAGCACATACCTTCAGACCAAATGCTGGCAGATATGATGACAAAATCTCTGACGAAGGCACACTATCATCTGCTACTGCAAGATTTTGGACTGAGAAAGTTGTTTTTTGTTGTGTGTGTGTGTGTGTGTGTGTGTGTGTGTGTGTGTGTGTGTGTGTGTGTGTCTTTTTTGCAGGCATAATTCTAGTGTCGGTGTGGGAGGAGGAGGAGGAGATTACTGTTTAACGTCCCATCGACAACGAGGTCATTAGAGACGGAGCACAAGCTTGGATTAGAGAAGGATGGGTAAGGAAATCGGCCGTGCCCTTTCTAAGGAACCATCCCAGCATTTGCCTGAAGCGATTTAGGAAAATCACGGAAAACCTAAATCAGGATGGCCGGACGCAGGATTGAACTGTCGACCTCCAGAATGCGAGGCCAGTGTGGGGGGTGTGGGATTTTAGAATCTATGCCTCCCTGGTGTCTGAATATCTTTTGTGTTGCTATGGGCAACTACGGATGCTATGATTTATTTTATTCCGTGTATTGAGCTTTAAGTGTGTAATTGATGTAGCTTGCTTCATGTATTAATAAATTGTTCCAATCAAAAACCACCCATAGATTACCCTGCTAACAGGGTGAGATCAGACTGGATACAAAATAAAGACACTTGAACTGTCAAAATCTTAACAGTAAATTGTGAAGTATTCATAACCAAGTTCCTGAATTTACTATCCTCCAGGAAAGTTGTCACACTCAATTTATTTTCGGGACCAAGAGCTGTCTGAAACCGAAAATAGAGAGCTCTGAAATATTTAGCAAGGCATAGAATTTACATCAAAAAGACAGATTGGACATCATAAGAGGGGGAGTGTACATTTCAGTTAATAAAAATATTGTGTTTATTGAGGTCAAAATTGAGTCTGCATGTGAAGTTACCTGGACACATGTAACACGTCAAGGCGAACTCAAATTAATTATAGAATTGGTTAGAAGGACACCCACAACTGAGCTTCATACTAGAGTCAGATAAGTAACTGCTTCAGTTTTGGTTCAAAATCAAGACCAGTGTGAGGCAATTCTAAGCCCATCTTCAGATGCACAAGACTGCAAAAGGGAAAATTATTGAGATTCACATTCTTAGTCATTCAGCATTTGCATGTGCAATAGACTTTGTCAGCACATTTACTTCTTAACATTACAAAATACATATTGATATTTACATTACTGTACTTAGCATTTCTAAAAAAATCTTCTATAAAAGCTATGGAAGGATACTGTATAAGACTTAAAACTTGTTCATTACAATAATAGTGGGGATTCACTGTCCAATGATAAATATGAGGCTGATACAGTCAGACTAGTCTACATGAAAGCACAGATGTCGCTCCAGATAGTCACAAAATAACCTAAGGAAAGTGGGCAGTCAGAGAAATAAAAAGGGAGAGAAATAATGAAAGAAAGTCACTGAACAAGGTTAGGTAGCTTACACCATGAAGCACGTGGCCACCGCACACCGTGAACACTAGGTTGTGGGCAGGTGACCACCACTGTTCAGTTATGTTCTCTTAGTATTTCTCCCCCTTTTTCTTCCTTTGACTGATACTTTCCTTAGGTTATTTTATGGCTGTCTGGTGCGACACCCATGTTTTCATTCTGACTAACATGACTGTATCAGGCTCCCATTTATAACTGGTCAGTGAACCCCCATTATCATTTACTCTTTTGCAGTCTTGCACACCTTGAAGATGGGCTTATAACTGCCCCAAAACCAATCATGATTTTGAACCAATAAAATTATTTGCAACTCTAGCAGTCACTTTGTTGACTCTACTAATTATCAGCAATTATGAAAAGGATAGATTGCTACTCACCGTAAAGATGACACTTTGAGCTGTAGACAGACACAACTGAAGGGCTGGTACACATTAAACTTTCGGCCAAAGCCTTCATCAGGAAAAAAAACACATGCACTCACACAAAAAAGCACACCTCTCTCTCTCTCTCTCTCTCTCTCTCTCTCACACACACACACACACACACACACACACACACACACACACACACACACAAATGAGCACTATCTCTGGCTGCTAAGGCCAGAGTGAAACTGAAACAAATTGAAAGGGAGCAACAATCCATAGTGGAGTGGGGAAGGGGCAGGGATAGCAGAGTAGGATTGGGGAAGAGGAAACAGTGCTCCCTGACAGAGAGTGCAGGAACTAAAGGTGGTAGACAAGGCTACATGGTACAGCATTGGGAATCTGGGGGAGGAAGGTAAGGGAAAAAAAAAAAACAGGAGCAGAGAGGAGATAGAGGTGGCAGACAAGACTACCTGGAGCAGCATCGGGTGACTGTGGGGATGGAGGGAAAGGAAAAATAGAGGCAACACTGTTTCCTCTTCTCCCACTTGTACCCTGCTTCCTCTCTCCCCCCCCCCCCCCCCCCCCCCCTCTTTGCCGCTCCATTACGGGTTGTTCCTCCTGCCTGGTACATTTCAGTTTGGCCTGTGCAACCAGAGATAGATGTCATGCATGTGTGTGAGGTGTGCTTGCTTGTATGAGTGCATGTGTGTTTTTCTTTTCTGATGAAGGCATTCCCCAAAAATTTAATGTCTACCAGTCTTTTTGTTGTGGCTGTCTGCAACTCAATATGTCATCTTTACAGTGAGTAGCAATCCATCCTTTCTGTAATTGTTGATATTTCAAACTTGGCTTACCATTGTTTGTTTCTACTAATTATCAGACCCGATTCCACCATGACAGTTTTAGAATCTTTCAAAGAAAGTCTATGCTCTGTAGGATGGAAATACCCAGATTATGCAATATTAGTTGGAGGTAATCTACCTCATATAGACTGAGATATCTATGGGTGGTTTGCAGGCGGTAAGGACACGCAATCTTGTGAAGTACTTTTGAACACATTTTCCAAGGACTGTCTTGAGTAGCTAGTTCAACAGCCCACACACAATATTAATACTTTACTCTTGTAGATACAAACAGGCTTAATCTCATTAACAGTGTACCAGTAGAGAGACAGGGAGTAGTGAGCACAATTGTCATCACAGGGACGAAGGTTACTAAAGTTAATAAAGCCATCAAGAAGGTTAGATGAGCATTTTTGCTAGAAGCAGCAGAGATAAGAGCAATTGTTAGTATCCCAGTTAGACAATGAGCAGGCATCATTTAGTTCCAATCTGATGGACATAGAGGTACCATGAGCAAAGTTTAAACTGAATGAGATTTCAGCAGAGTGTGCGCTGATATGAAACTTCCTGGCAGATTAAAACTGTGTGCCGAACCGAGACTCGAACTCGGGAGGCATATAGAAAGCCATTTATCCTTCTTCTACTTGCAAGCGGAACAGGAAAAGAAATGACTAATATTGGTACAAGATACCAACTGTCATATGCCACACAGTGACTTACAGACTATGTATGTAATGTTAGATGTAGAAATAATGTTATTTATTCAGTACTACTACCTTTGTAACTAGCTGTAGTTCAAAGAATTATTTTTAATACATTGTGTGTTAGGATGCGCAGTTATTAGTGAATCTGGAGAAGTTTTTCTAAATGATACTGCTGTCTGTGTTATTTTTGGCAGTTTCTTTCCCATCTGGACTGCTGTCTTCCTCCTCTATGAGTGATTGTTTGATGGGGCTTCTGTTGTTTCATACAATGGAATTCTAGGTTAACGTACAATTTTTTAAAGTTTATCTAGAATAGAGCCAAACTGAGACCAGCTTGAATTCAGTGTCTCAATTGGAATGTAAACCAGGAACAAAAGTTAATGCTCCAAAATAGCAAGGCACACCACTTGGGCACTGTCACACAACACTCGGGCAGGAAGCACAGAATTTCCACACTACATTGGCATTCTGACAGCACTGCAACGTGAAGTAAGACCACATAACACACACACACACACACACACACACACACACACACACACACACACACACACACACGCACGCACGCACATGCATACACATACACACGCTCACTGAGCGCAAGTGCGTCCACAATATCTAAATGTTGCAGAAAAGTCCCAAGCTGAAGTCTGAAAGCAACAGTTGGGACCTTGTGGTGCAGTGTAGAAAGCTAACAAGCTTAGAAAATGGGGCCAAATTCACTCATCATCACAGCTCGGTAACTTCATAAGCATGAGCTAACCAGTATAAATACATGAACTTCTGAAGCACATGATCAGTCAGTAAGAGAGTCTTGTATTACAATGAATTTACATCAAAGCTGCTTCATGAAGAGCTGCTTATCGTTTGTCTGATGACTTCAAATATATGACACCAGCCAACAAGCCGGATGCACTCCACTACCGTGGGTTGCCACTGCTGCCATCCTCGCTGCCCCAATGAAGTGAAGACTTGAGTGCCTTTTAATGATGACCTATTGCAGATCAATCGTGGGTGATCCCAAGAGCTGCCGACCTCACGCCTTCTGGGAGAGGTGCATTCGGCTGCCCTCTGGCTGTATATAAGAGCAGCTACTTGTGTCCTGGCCATATCTTGTTGGAAGGCCAGGCCATACTTCTGCATGGCCACCATCACCCTGTGCAGAGCTGTTGGCTGCCAAGCATGGCGCAAACTACAATGACCACAAGAGCACCTTGGTCGAATGGTTTGCCAAGCTGCCAGCATTACAGCTGGATCAGGAATGCCTGCAGACCTCCAGGCTGTGTCCCGTAGAATGCCGCCCCTGCCAAGTGTGCGGTCCTCAACCCCACCAAGCATCTTCAACATCTGCTGAACCTCACAAGTCAGCAAGTTCCAAACATGCAAGCTGCTCTGTCTGCCACCGGTCAAAGCCCTGGCAAAGGTATTTTTCATTGTATAGATTCTGATAGCAAATGTATTCACAGCCAATACTGACTTACTGATGCCCTAGGGTGTGCCACTGGACCACATTCCCACACTCTGCATTAAATGGTTTGGATGATGAAGATATCTGTAGATCATGTGTTGACCGAAGCCGAAAGAAACTTTTACCTTACATAAAAAGATGAATCACTTACAAGATAGTGATCAATAAGTGATGGAAGCCTTGCTACTACAATTCAAGGATCTGTTTAATACAAATAGTCCAACCAGTGATGCCTGTTACACAACATCATATGCTCATAGGCAATAATACTCCAGTCTGTAGGAAGCCATACTGTTCACTGAGGTGTCTACAGGCACTAATGGAAGATTCATTGATCAGCAACTAGAAGAGAGAATAACAGATGGTAGTGAAAGTCTACAGGGTGGAGCAGTAGTCAATGGATTGCTGGTATCTGAATGCGAAATCTGTCACTGATGCATACCCCACCCCAACCCAAATATTACTGAGACATTGGGAAACTTAGGTCAATGTAAGTATTTTTCAATGAGGGACCTGAGAAGTGGGTGTCACCAGTTAAAAAAAGCTCTATCATGCTCTTGGCACCATTTGCAGAGGGGCACCAAATGATCTCTACGACAAACAAGATTTTCCAGAAAATTTTGTTTTGAGAGCAGAAAATCCAAGGACATAACAAAATAGAGTTACAGAACAGTGATATATAGATAAGCTATACAACTTGTGATATAGCAGGAGCACAGTTTCACCTTCCAGTTACAATCACCAGTACAACCAAAATCAATGTATCACAACCTGCATTGTATTGGCTGGAAAACTGTTAGAAGTGATATCTGTGTAAAGCCCGACTTTCCTAAGCAACACCTTGAAGCCTGCGATATTATACTCATTGGACAAACTTATAACATTGCAGACAGGACAAATTTCTGCAGAACAAATGTTCTAGCATATCCTGAGATAAATAATGTTGTAAGATCACAACTATGAATAATACAAAAATGGCTCTGAGCACTATGGGACTCAACTGCTGTGGTCATCAGTCCCCTAGAACTTAGAACTACTTAAACTTAACTAACCTAAGGACATCACACACATCCATGCCCGAGGCAGGATTCGAACCTGCGACCGTAGCGGTCGTGCGGTTCCAGACTGTAGCGCCTTTAACCGCTCGGCCACTCCGGCCGGCATGAATAATACAACTACAAGTGTTGTCGTGGTTCTAATAGCAGTATGTGTACTCTTCTTTGCTTTCAACTAAAACTGTCCCACCTCTTGAGTTACTGCCGCACTTCAAGCTTCACATCCTGCACACGCAAAGAGCACATTTCCTTGGGTCTCCACACTTCTAATGCTGGCTCCTTTACATTCCATGAGAACTCTATTTGTCCACAGATTTTCTGCTTTTCCCTGCAGTTTATTTTATTCCATTTGGTAAAGACTGTAATTCTGAAAATCTTTCAGCTGAATCTAGTTGGTTATTTAAATCAAACTCAGCTTACAAAATTGGTAATTAACGGCCAACTTCTCAGAAGTGATCGTTACCTCACTACTCTGACACAAGATTGGCTATACCCCCCCCCCCCCCCGCCCTCTCCAAGATGAATATTCTCAGAGTGAAAGGTATTACAAATACACTATTTCCCTTAATTTAAATCTTTCTGAAGTGAATGCAAACATCTATGATACATTTACTGTGTTTTTTATTCTATTTTTATTGATCCAGCTTTAGCAAACAGTAAGGGTTGTTCAAGTGTTACTAGACAGGTCAAAATCACTTAACATCCAACATAAACAAAAAATATATATATAAATTCATACACTTGCAGTTCAGCAGGCTGATCTACATTTGATAAAAAATTAATGTTTTTGCACATTTAGAAATTATTTTACAGAACCAAAACAATGATTTATTAGGAGTGCCCTGGTTTCCTCTTAAATGCTGGTTCTGGAGCAATTTCTATTTCTTCTAGTTATTTATGGTACTGTTTAATGTGATACCACAGTGGATTATACTTTTTTGATAGGGTAATATTCTGGAAACTTGATATATAACTGTCCTCTATTAGTACAATTATGAACATCTTTTTTGGCTGCATTAGTTTACCAGTTTTCATGAAATAGTTCCTTGTGAGCAATATTGTTTAACGGATAAACAAATATGGAACATTTATAATGCCATGCCCAGCAAAATAAGGTTTCCAAGATTCCATTTTATTAAGGATACAAATTATCATCACTGCTGTGTGTTGAATTATAAGGCATTTTACGATTTGAGTAGAATTTCCCCAGAAAATAACATAGTTGTGAGACTTAGTGCCTGCACCAATGTCTGCTTACCTGTTGTAGCTTTTAATATGTTCAGACGAGTGTGCACTGTTGATAGTTTCTTTGGACAAGTTACATATTTATCCCATTTATATATTAGCACTGTCTGAAACATATCTGTTTGACATATTGCAAATCAAAAAAATTGGTACCATTACGTGTAAGGTGACTAATGCACATTTTTAAATTTTAAATTGATGCTGTTTTTTTTTTTATTTTTGTAAATTTCTTCTGACTTGCCAATTAGGACTACTAGTATATTATAAAATTAGTAAAATACATGAATTATAGTTTTACAAATATAATAATTTGTAAAACATGCACTCCATTTCATTGTAATGAAGGAAATAATCTGTTCTACTTTTAATGTTGAAGATTTATGTATTCTTTGATACAATAAAAACGTCACTAATTAACATTTTTAGT
This sequence comes from Schistocerca serialis cubense, assembly GCF_023864345.2. Classification (NCBI taxonomy): domain Eukaryota; kingdom Metazoa; phylum Arthropoda; class Insecta; order Orthoptera; family Acrididae; genus Schistocerca; species Schistocerca serialis. The sequence continues at coordinate 508,400,739 of NC_064642.1, read as the reverse complement.
TCTTTTTTTAAATAGCAGTATAAAAAAATTGTTACCCTTTTTATTTCCTTTGCTAATGCAACAAAGATAATTTTTGGTTGATAAAGAGCAAGTTTTTGGATGCATATTTCAGTATGTACTTCTCTATGAAAATCCTTTTTCTTTCTTGTTCCAAAAGAATAGAGCTGACAGCATTACTGGTGGGCTTTCAGAAAGCATATACTTTCATAAATATAACTGGCTGCTTTTCAATTTGAGACTGAATATTATTTCCACTAATCTACACATCTGTACAACCTACAGTTTTGTTACCATACGTCTGTTTTTCTGCCTTCTAGGCCAGTATTACCTCAGGATGAGAGGAAAATGTTCGTCATTAACCACTTCCAGCCATTCAAATCTACTGTTCTGCATAACTTATGCAGTTTCTTCGTTTATTCTTCCAGCAGACACTTCACTGAGAATTTTTTGTGTATTAATAAATTCGTTTTCCGTTGATATAGACAAACCATCTAACTTAGGGCCCACAATTCTATTTCACCTTAGAAATCAAGAGATAGGGCTACAATTAAAACGATACGTATAAAAGGATAATGCAAATTATTTCAGACTTGAAGGTGCGGAAATCATTTAAGTTTCTACAAGTCGGTGCTATTGCGAGAAATTTTTAATTTTTTCTGTGTGGGATATTAAAAATGAATAGCATTGGGTTGAAAATATATTGTACGAGAGAGAGTCCCATAATTAAAACACCTCGGAGTAATGGTATTGAAACAAAACTCAAATATTTTCCGTAAGTCACTTTAGGGCATTGCCAAGTTTCGTTCATATTGTCTAAACTTTGGGTGCAAGTACGTTTATGGTGTTAGAATGTTTATTTTTTACAACAAAGAAAACTTTTTGTTGCTAAATAAGCTCTGTACTCTGTGTAACTACATATTTAACTGACCCCGAGTGCATTTTACAGTTTTACAGATCCAGTTGTATGAAAAATACTGAAAGGCGAATAGTTTCGGAATTGCACTTTTACTCTATGCCTTGCCTTTGCCCTGTTTGTACCCAGGAACTTGTACCCTACTATTGTTTCATATGTTTCTATTTTGTTTCACTCTCAGCAGAGTCTAGACTATCGGAATCTACATTAATAGTGGAGAATCCTAACATCAAAGTGAAGTAGTAATGCTTTTAAATTAACAATTGCTTTAGCGGCAAATGATTCCGCCACTTGCATTACAATAACCGGCTACCGCTACTGGCTACCTTCCCTTCGTATGGCAACGCAATTACAGATCACTAGATTACATACAAAAGTACACTAGTGACCAGAACTCACGACTAAATGATTCATACTAGTCTGTACGTTTTCATCAATAGTGTTATGAAAAGCATATAACTGAAAATAATTGTTATTGTTCGCAAAAGTGTATGCAAGTATTATGATACGCAAATATAATAGCATCCCGGAACTTTACAAAAGTTGGATGAAGATAGGGTTTCTCTTAATTGAAGTATTTTAAAACAACTACGAGCTGAAACGAACACACATATAATGGTTAAATTCACAGGCGTATGCAAGGGGTCTAAGGCGGCACTTCCCCGCCCTAGTACAACGTGGAGCTTTTTTTTCATGTACTGAGTGTATAACCATCATTTCTCTCGAGTGTACCAACGTTTTTGTCTCATCTATACAATTTATTACTGTGGTATGATAACTGATGAATTCATTTATATAAAAAAAAGGCAATTTTAGAGTCTTGCCCCCCCCCCCCTTCCTTTAAAATTTCAGCGGACGCCTATGCCTATGTTAGATAGGTATATGCTACAATTAAGGAAATAGGAGCACACTTGCCTTCGAAATTGACGAAAAGTAGTCAAGCGAAGTTTGGAACTTCACTCTTCCAATTGGTTGCTCCAAACTTGTTTTCAAAGATGAATTAACAACGTTGTCACTATAGCAACTACACGCTCCTGGCTTTATTTACTCTCCATTTCGTATCTTTACTGAAGTTACAACGCATAGCATCCATTGTTGCGTACGCATACATATCCGTTGCCTTTCATTTGGACCTCTGTTACGGAAGAAGTGGATTATTTTCCCGCAGATATCCCCTGAAAGAAGGGATTTCACTACTTTTAATATGATCATAAACAAAGTACCCCATAGGCAGGAAATAATTACTGAGAAAGTATCTTCATGTAAGTCTATTAACATGCAGCTTAACTAAAGTATTTCTGAGTATTTCCAATAAATCGCTGTCTTTAATTCGCCTTCCCCACAACAGTTTCTGTGTGTTCTTATCAATTTAAGTTGTTCGTAGTTGCAATTTCTAGGTATTTAGTTGAATTTACGGCCTTTGGATTCGATTGAGTTATTGTCTAACCGAAGTTTAACGGATTCCTTTTAGCACTCATGTGGATGACCTCACACTTTTCATTGTTTAGGGTCAATTGCCAATTTTCGCACCAAACAGATATCTTTTCTAAATCGTTTCGCAATTTGTTCTGATCTTCTGATGACTTTTGTAGAATATAAATGACAGAATCGTCTGCAAACAAGACGGCTGCTCAGATTGCCTCCTAAATCGTTCAAATATAGACAAGGAATAGCATAGGGCCTATAAAACTACACTGGGAAACACCATTCTGTTTTACTCGATGACTTCCTATCAGTTACTCCGGACTGAGAGCTCTCTGACACGAATCTGATCGCATAACTGAGGCGATATTCAATAAGCACGCAATTTGATTACAAGCCGCTTGTGAGGTAGTGTGAAAAGCTTTCCGGAAATCTAGAAATGCAGAATCAATCTGAAGCCCCTTGTTAATCGCACTCAACCCTTCGTGTAAGTATTTTCCCTCCGTGTTGACTGTGAAACCGTTATCTTCGAGGTAACTCATAATGTCGAACACATGTGCCAAAATCCTGCTAGATATTGACGTTAATGATATGGGCCTATAATGTAGTGGATCACTCTTAATGTAATGGATTACTCTAGTCGACTTTTCTTGAATATTGGTGTGAACTGTGCAACATTCCAGGCTTTGGGTACAGATCTTTCGTCGCGAGAGTAGTTGTGTATGATTGTTAAGTATGGAGCTATTGCATCAGCAGACTCTGAAAGGAATGTAATTGGTATACAATCTGGACCGGAAGACTTGCTTTTTAAGTGATCTAAATAGCGTTACGGTACAGCTGAGAGGATATCTACTTCCAAGTTACTCATGTTGGCAGCCGTTCTTGATTCGAATTCTGAAATGTTTACTTCGTCTACTTTGGTGAACTCTGCCTTAGCAGCACCACAGTCTAACATGGGCAGCACTGTCATCGATAGTATTTCCATTGCTGTCGCATTGATTGTATCTTGCCGCCAGCATGTTTTACACGCGAACAGACTCTCTTTGGATTTTCTGCCGAATTTCGAGACAAAGTTACAAACATATGGCATTGAATCCGCACTAACTTGCGAGCTTCGGTAAAAGATCAGCAATCTACGTTCGTTTAAATATGGTATGTTTTTCTCGTTGTGCCTGCAAGTATTCTGACCTATTTTGTGTATTACGGGGGATCGTTTGTTAATTTATTTGGTATAAATCTGTCAATTGCTGTCGATACTATTTCTCTAAATTCAAGCCACATTTACATTATTAATTTGGAAGGAGTGACGATTGTCTCTTAGGAAGGCGTCAAGCGAATTTTTATCTGATTTTTTGAATACGCATATTTTTAGTTTATTTTCGGAGGATCTGGGAATTACGGTATTCACTCTCTCGGCGACAATCTTGTGTTCACTAATCCTGTATACGTTTTGATGCTCGTTATTAACTCAGGATTATTTGTTGCCAAGAGGTCAAGTGTGTTTTCAGAACCTTTTTGTATTCAAGTAGGCTCATAAACTAACTGCTCGAAATAATTGGTTGCTTGGTTGGTTTAAAAGAGGGGGGAAGGGACCAAACTACGAGGTCATCGGTCTCTTGTTCCTAATAAAACAATGCCACAATGCGAGAATGAAACGGACGATACATGTAACAGATAACGGAAAGAAAGGAAAAACCACAAGAACGAAGGTAAGGCAATGAACCCTGAAAGGAACAAAAGAGGACAAGAAAACAACAGAGACGCTAGAAACAGAAGAGAGAAAAACAAGAAAGCAGATAACAGTGGCTGGTTGACCACGAGAATAAAAAGGATAAGCCAGCCACTCTGCAACACATTAAAACTTCCACCCTAAAAGCGCTAGGGTGGAGGACACAGAGGGACAAAGGACATGCGCTGAAACCTACATAGAAGTATAAAACCCACCCTCTCGAATAAAACTTAACACTAAAGCTGCTGCTGAGGCATCGTCGCCCAACACCGAAAGTAGGGAGCTGGGAAAGCTAAAAGTCTGCCGAAGAGCAGCTAAAAGTTGGCAGTTCAGCAAGAGGGGGACGACTGTCATTTGGGAGTCACAGCGACACAGAGGTGGGTCCTCGCAACATAGTAGGTGACCATGCGTTAGCCACGTACAGCCAATGCGGAGCTGGCAGAGGATAACTGATTCCCTGCGAGAGGACCATATGGAAGGCTTCCACACATTAATAGTCTCCTTAATGATACGCAGCTTGTTATGCGTACTGTTATGCTATTCCGCCTCCCAAAGCCTGAAAACCCTACAGCGCAAGACCGAACGCAGGTCAGCTTCGGAGATGCCCTTCTCCAGAAGCGGTTTCAGTGTCGCCTGTTTGGCCAACCTGTCGGCAAGTTCGTTGCTTGAGATTCCAACGTGTCCAGGGGTCCACACAAACACTATTGAACGACAGGACTGTTCCAGGGTATAGATGGACTCCTGGATGGACACTACCAGATGATGACGAGGGTAGCACTGGTCGATAGCTTGTAGGCTGCTCAATGAGTCAGTACACAGCAGAAATGACGCGCCAGGGCATGAGCGGATGTGCTCAAGAACACAAGATATGGCCATCAGCTCTGCAATGAAAACATCGCAGCCATCTGGCAAGGAGTGATGTTCAATATTCCCTCCATGAACATACACAAAGCCTACGTGACCATCAGCCATCGAGCCTTCGGTGTAAACCACTTCAGAGTCCGAGAACATGTCAAGAATTGAGAGGAGGTGACAGTGGAGAGCTGCAGGGTTAATGGAGTCCTTAGGACCACGTGAAAGGTCCAGACAAAGCTGAGGCTGAGACGTATGCCATGGATGCGTACATGATTGGACCACAAGTAGAGGTGGTAAAGGGAAGGACTCCAGTTTGGAGAGAATGGACTGCACGCGAACTGCAATAGTTAGCCCTGACCTGGGCTGTCGATGTGGGAGATGGACTGCTGCTGGTGGGAAAAGGAGATGGTAATTAGGATGCTCAGAAGAACTACAAATATGTGCAACGTAACTGGCGAGAAGTTGTGCACGTCTGATATGCAATGGAGGGACCCCAGCCTCCACCAGTACGCTGGTCACCAGACTCGTCCTAAAAGCTTCTGTCACTAGTCGAACCTCACAGTGGTAGGCAGGGTTGAGTAAATGCAACGCTGAGGGTGCTGCTGAACCATAAGCACACTGCCAAAGTCAATTTGGGATTGGACAAGGGCTCTGTAGAGCCACAGCAGCGTAGAGTGATCTGCACCCAAACTGCTGTTACTCAGGCAACGGAGGGCATTGAGTTGCTGCCAGCAGTTCCGCTTAAGCTGATGAAGATGAGGAAGCCACGTCAACCAAGTGTCGAAAACCAGTCCTTAGACTCGATATGTCCCCACTATACTGTCTGGATTGTCATGACGATAAAGTTATGGGTTCGGATGAACAGTACAATGCCGACAGAAGTGCATGACACAAGACTTTGTGGCTGAAAACTGGAAGCCGTGGGCTAGAGCCCATGACTGCGCCTTGTGGATGGCTCCCTGTAGGTGATGCTCAGCAACACCAGTACTGGAGCAGCGGGTACGAAAACCGGAAGTCGTCTGCGTACAGAGAAGGTGAGGCAGAGGGCCCGACACATGCTGCTAGACCATCAATGGCCACTAAAAATAGAGTGATACTCAATATAGAGCCCTGTGGGACTCCATTCTTCTGTATATGAATGGAACTATAGGAGGCAGCAACTTGAACACGGAAAGTACGGAGCGACAGGAAGTATTGGATAAAAATCGGGAGTGGGCCCTGGAGACCCCACTCATATAATGTGGCAAGGATATGAAGTCGCCAGGTCGTGGCGTATGCTTTACATAAGTAAAAAAAGACAACAATCAGGTGTTTCCGTCTGGAAAAGGCTGTTTGGATGGCAGACTTGAGGGACACAAGATTATCAGTGGTAGAGTGACCATGGCGGAAGCCGCCCAGATGTGGAGCCAGTAGGCCATGTAGCTGAAGGTTCCAACCCAACTGCCAACATACCATACATTCCTGCACCTTACAAAGAACGTTGGTGAGGCTGATGGGCCGATAGCTATCCTCCTCAAGCGGGTTTTTACCGGGTTTGAGCACCGGAATGATGGTGATCTCCTGCCATCACACCAGATGCGGATGAAGATGATGAGAAGATGTCGTTTGGAGTCAGGTGAGAGATGTTTAATCTTCTGGCTGTGGATCTGATCAGCCCCAGGAGTTGTGTCGGGGCAATGAGCAAGGACACTGAGGAGCTCCCACTCTGTAAATGGGGTGTTATAGGATTCACTGTGCTTGTAATGAATGAGAGGATCTTCCCTTCCAGACGCAGTTTGAGAGTGTGGAAAGCTGGGGGGTAATTCTCCGACACAGAGGCTCAAGCAAAGTGCTCGGCAATCACATTTGCGTCAGTAGATAACACGCCATTTATCATAACACCAGGAGCACCTGTTGGGATCTGGTACCTGAAAATACGTTTGATCTTTGCCCAGACTTGGGAAGCTGATGTATAGCACCCAGTGGTCGAGATGTATCTCTACCAACACTCCTGCTTCTGTCGTTTGATAAGTTTGCAAAGGTGGGCACGGAGCTGTTTAAAGGCTATGAGGTGCTCCAGGGAAGGGTGCCACTTATACCACTGTAGAGCTCGCTGATTTTCCTTAATTACTTCAGCGACTTCTGGCGACCACCAAGGGACTGCCTTACGCCACAGGCACCCTAAAGAGCGATGGATCACGTTTTATGTCACAGAAACAATTGTAGTCACCTGCTCAACCATCATATCGATGTTACCATGTGGGAAGATTCAATGGTGACATTATAGGTGAAAGTTTCCCAGTCCGCCTTGTTTAAAGCCCATTGGGGTAGGCGTCCGTGGGCCTGATGCTGGGGCAGTGACATGAAGATGGGGAAGTGGCCGCTACCACACAGGTCGCCATGTGCTCTCCAGTGGATAGATGGGAGATGTCCTGGGCTGCAAATTGATAAATCAATGCCCGAGTAACTACCGTGAGCCACAATGAAATGCGTGGCGGCCCCAGTATTTAAGAGGCAGAGGTCGAACTGAGACAGTAAAGTTTTGACATCTCTGTCTCGGCCAGTAAGCACAGTGCCACCCCAAAGGGGTTATGGGCGTTAAAATCTCCCAAAAGTAGGAAAGGTTTAGGGATTTGATCACTCAGTGCAGCTAATACATTCAGAGGTACTGCACCATCTGGAGGAAGGTTTACATTGCAGACAGATATTTTTTGCATCATCCATATTCTGACAGCCACAGCTTCAACGAGGGTTTGGAGGGTCATAGTTTCACTGCAGACTGAGTTTAGGACACACACACAAACTCCACCTGACACTCAATTATAGTTGCTATGGCTCCTGTAATATCCCTTATAGCCGCAGGGCAGGGATCCGCATTGCCGGGAACCATGTTTCCTGGAGGAAGGTTTACATTGCAGACAGTTATTTTTTGCATCATCCATATTCTGACAGCCACAGCTTCAACGAGGGTTTGGAGGGTCACAGTTTCACTACAGACTGAGTTTAGGACACACACACAAACTCCACCTGACACTCAATTATAGTTGCTATGGCTCCTGTAATATCCCATATAGCCGCAGGGCAGGGATCCGCATTGCCGGGAACCACGTTTCCTGGAGGGCAACACAGATAGCAGGTGTAAAGCTTAACAGTTGCCTTAGCTCAGCCAGGCTGAGGAAAAAACCGCCACAATTCCACTGGAGGATGATGTCTTCGTGAGACTGGGAAGGCATGGAACATTCAATGGGGTAGTTTACGACTCAGGGTCACCTGCTGACACTGACTTCATACCTGAGCAGTCTATTCCATTGTGTCTGACAGTATGGTGAGATCTAGGCCTTCAGCGGATGCCAAAATCCCCACCCCAATCTCAGATGCAGAGCTTGTAGGTAGTGTTGGTGAGGGTGCCACTGCAATTTCCTTGGTCTTGGGGGCTATCTTTTTGGATTTCTCTCACTATTCCTTGGATTTGTCAGGCTGGGAGGACTTCACTGGCTGTCTCCAGGACTGAGGATGAGAGTGAAGCCCTACAACCAGCCATTACGCGGTTCCAGACTGAAGCGCCTAGAACCGCTCGGCCTAGCGGCCAGCCAAATGTATTGCAGGTGCTACATGAGTTGATGAGCAATCCTGGGGTAGGTTGAGGAGATAGAGGAGTGCATGGACAGAACGAGAGAGAGAAGTCAGTCAGGAAGCACAAGCAGCAGCCTGCCAGGACACAAGTAGCAACAGTGATGTAACTGATTTTGTGACATTTTATGAGTTCCTAACCATGAGAAAATTATATAGTTTCATCTGCGTGCTTTGGTAGTTTAGTTTCTTGAATTACTGTGTGTTAATTTAATATTTAATAGACAGAAGTTTAGCGTTTTCGACCATGTCAGAAAGTAAACCTTTTGTAACATATTACAAGTTTCTAATCAGGAGTGAAATATTTAGTCTCTCCTGAGTACTTTGATAGTTTAGTTTTTGAATCTCTGCATGTTAATTTAATTTATTAGAAACAGTTCTTGCTTTTTCATCAGTTTCTACTGTAGAGTTCTGTAGCGCACCTTGATAGTCCTTTTTTGTGAAGTGTAGTTTTCCACAGTCTTTAGTATGGATAGGTCTCTGATCGTTGTGTTCAGATGCAAGTGAGTTGGTAACACTTCGCTCTCAGCTCCAGGTTGTGATGGCTTTGGTTGCACAGTTTGAGGCTGCAATGGGTTGGCATCACTGTTGTGGGCCAGCCATGGGGTCCAACAGACATCCATCACAACTAACGAGTCTGCCGATCAGTCTGCACTGGTGGCAAGACCAATTACTGCTCACACTGAGGTTGGCACCTCACCCATCATCGAGAGGGAGGTTGCCTCGGGGAGTGGCAGGCCGGGAGCCAAATGTAAGGCCTCCCCAGTCAGTCTGACAAAGAGGTTCCATGTGCTGTCTGTGGCTGACACTATCCCTTAGCCAGCTATAGCAACTTGTCCTGTTTCAGAGGAAATCTTCCAGCCTGCAAGATCCGGGCAATTACAGAGAGTGGGTATTTTTGGTAGTTGAGAGCTCTAATGTTAGGTTCATTATGGGGTCACTTAGAGACTTGGCTGTCAAGGAGGGAAGACAGCCAATGCCCACTCTGTGTGCATACTGGGTAAAATCATTCCAGACATGGAATGGGTGCAGGCAACTGTAGGTGGTGGCCCACATCAGTACCAATGATGTGTGTTGCTTTTGATCAGAAGAGATTCTCTCTGGTTTAGAGCAGTTACCAGAATTGGTACAGACTGCCAGTCTTGCTTGTGGGATGAAAGCAGAGCTCACCATTTGCAGCATAGTCGACAGGACTGACTGTGGACTTCTTGTATAGAGTCAAGTGGAGGGTCTGAACCAGAGGCTCAGACGGTTCTGTGACTGAGTAGGCTGCAGATTCCTCTATTTGTGCCATAGGGTGATGGGGTTTTGGGTTCCACTGAATAGGTCAGGAGTCCATTACATGCAGGAGATGGCTACAGGGGTACATCTACATCTACATAGATACTCTGCAAGCCACTCTATGGCGCATATCGGAGGGTACCATGTACCACTACTTGTCACATCCCCTCCTGATTCACTCGCAGACACAGTGAAGGAAAAATGACTGTCTGTACATCTCTGTATGAGCCCTATTTTCTCGTATCTTCGTGGTCCTTACGTGTGATGTATGTTGGTGGCAGCAGAATCGTTTGGCAGTCAGCTTCAAATGCCGGTTCTCTAAATTTTCTCAGTAGTGGTTCTTGGAAAGAACATTATCTTCCCTTCAGGGATTCCCGTTTGAATCCTCAAAGTATCTCCACAACACTTATGTGTAGCTCAAACCTACTGGTAACAAATCTAGCAACCCACCTCTGAATTGTCTCAATGTCTTCCTTCAATCGGACCTGGTATGGATCACAAACACTCAAGCAGTACTCAAGAATAGGTCACACTAGCATCCTATATGCAGTTTCTTACACATGAAATACACTATCTTAAAATTCTGTCCATAAACCAAAGTTGACCATTTGCCTTCCCTAACAGTTTTCACATGCTCGTTCCACCTCATATCGCTTTGCAACATTACACCACGATATTTAAATGACTCGACTGTGTCAAGCAGGACACTAGTAATACTGAATACAAATGTTACAGGTTTTCTCTTCCTACTCATACACATTGACTTACATTTTTCCACATTTGGGGCTAGATACTATTCATCACACCAACTGGAATTTTTGTCAAAGTCGTCTTGTATCTTCTGACAGCCACTCAACTTTGACACCTTACCATACACCATGGCATCATCAGCAAACAACCACAGATTGCTGCGCACTCTGTCCGTTGTATGATTTATGTATATAGAGAACAACAGCAGTCACATCGCACTTCCCTGGGGCACTCCTGACGATACGCTTGTCTCTGATGAACACTTGCCATCGAGGACAATATACTGGGTTCTATTATTTAATAAGTCTTTGAGCCACTCACGTATCTGTGAACTTATTCCACGTGCTCATACTGTTGTTAACAGCCTGCAGTGTGACACAGTGTCAAATGCTTTCTGGAAATCTAGAGATATGGAATCTACCTGTTGCCTTTCGTCCATGGTTTTCAGTATATCATATGATCAAAGGGCAAACTGAGTTTCTCATGAACTGTGTGGCATGGACTGGATGGTTTTTTTAGGTTAGAGGGTCTTGCAGAAACCCAAAATGAGCTTCTGTGTCAAAAGGTGCAGGTCAAACACAGGAAGAATGTAGATCTAACAACCATCGATGTAACAGTTGAAAATTGCCGTAGTCGTGTTGGGAAAGTGTCAGAGATCCAAGTGCTAATAGAAAGCAGTGATAGTCAAATAGCTATAGGTACTGAATGCTTTCTAAATCTGGAGATAATTTCAGCCGAAATTTTTGTGAAGGGCCTAATGGTGTTTGGAAAGGACAGTTGGCGGTGGCGTGTTTGTTGCTGGTAGAAGTAGTTTATCTTGTAGCGAAATTGAAGTAGATAGTTCCTGTGAGTTAGTATGGGTAGAAGTCATTATTGGCAAATGAAATAAAATAATATTTGGATCCTTTTAGCGTTCAGATGATACAATTGCTGAAAGGTTCAAAGAAAACTTTAGTCTAATTTCAAACATGTACCCGACTCATACAATTGTAGTTGGCGAAAATACATGTTTAAATTCGAATGTACACATGAAACATCATCCGAAATTGTGCTACACGCATTCTCTGAAAATTATTTGCCCCCCCCCCCCCCCGCCCCCTTTTGAGTCCATGGGTTAGAATAGGCTCAAGGTATTCCTGCCTGCCATAAGAGGCGACTAAAAGGAGTCTTACACTTTTTGGCCTTTATGTGATGGTCCCCTGTGGATTTGACCTCCATTTTTCACAATTTTCTGGAAGAGCGAGCCAATTGGGGAAGGGCGCCTTACATGGTGCATTGTGCCCATCTGCATTGATATCTCTAGGCCACATTCTCATTGTCGTATTGCAGTCCTGCCCATTCTCCATCTCTTGGGCGAGGACACCTTCCTGGGTGTGTTTTTCCACCAAGCACTATGCAGAGTCACTTTCTGCGTCAATGATGGCCATGGACTTGTTTGCACCTGATATCCTGCATGGTAGCCAGTCCGTTGTGGTGGGGCCACCATGTACCCTGTTGGTTGTAGCCCCCTGGCCACACAGGGATCGCTCTGCTGATGCCTGCTCCATTAACTCCCACGTATGCCAAGGGGTACTTTCCCATCCCCCTGGGGCATCAGGGCTCCTGGCTATAGCCCTCCTGCCAGGTGGCCTTTGCTGCGGCTTGGTGGCACCCATGGGGAGGGCCCCGGGTCGAAATGAGTGGCATCAGGGCAGAACATACATGATGAAGTGTAGTCCATCATCTCTTGCTGCTAGTGAAAGTTCACGAGCTCAATTCAATGCACAGAAGTATGACCCCAAATCGTTCCCCTCTCCCTGGGCACACCATGGGAGGAACGTCAGGCTAAGGATGGCACAGTGTATCTTATTTGCACCCAGTACCTTGTATGTTCGAGAGCTGATGGGGAATCTTTTATGACAACGAAGCCTCAATTTTTTGTTGAGCATTTAGAGGACAAGTTGGGGAGGTGGAGAGCTTCTCCAAAATGAGATATGGGTCAGTCTTGATCAAATCAGCATCCTCTGCCGAGTCACGGGCATTGCTTGTGACAAGCTGGGGGATGTTTCTGTAACCATCACGCCCCATAAGAGCTTAAATATGGTCCAGGGTATCATATTTCACAGGGTCCTTCTTTTGCAGTCTGATGATAAGCTTTGCGCCAATTTAGAGTGGCAAGGTGTACATTTCATCTGGCATGTCCACCGGGGTCCGAGTGATAATCAGGTTGCCAAGGTCTACCGCTGTGATGTAAAGCCCTATATCCCCCTCCCCCCCTCCGCTCCCCCTGATGCGGTGCTTTAAGTGCTGGTAGTTCAGCCATATGTCTCCCCACTGTACTTCCAGCGTCCCATCTGTGTCAACTGCAGAGAGCACCATTTGCCTTGCTTGCCAGACTGCAGGATTCTCCAGAAAGAAAGGAAAATCATGGCGTACAAGACCCTGGACTGACTGACCTACACTGAGGCTAAGAGAAAATTTGAATGCCTGCATCCTGTGCATATGACATCGCATTACGCTGCTGCTACAACAGATCTGGCACCATCAGCTCCGCCAACCCCAGTCACCTCTCAGAGCCGGAAGACTACATCTGCCCTCTTGATGGTGGGGGGCACTTCCCTCCCTGTTGCTCCCACACCAACTACACGGGAGCAACCCTCCCACCATCAGGGACGTCTGTCCTCACATCTAAGCCGGAGAAGAACAAGTCGTCTTCAGCTTCTGTCGCTAGGAAGGGGTCCTTTGGGTCAGTCCCTTTCCAGGTTTCTGCTAGTGGGAAAAATGACACCCACCAGTGACTGAAGAGCCCAAAAGCAGCTGGTTGTAGGGCTTCACTCTCATCCTCAGTCCTGGAGACAGCCAGTGAAGTCCTCCCAGCCTGGCAAATCCAAGGAATAGTGAGAGAAATCCAAAAAGATAGCCCCCAAGACCAAGGAAATTGCAGTGGCACCCTCACCAACACTACCTACAAGCTCTGCGTCTGAGATTGGGGTGGGGATTTTGGCATCCACTGAAGGCCTAGATCTCGCCAGACCGTCAGACACAATGGAATAGACTGCTCGGGTATGAAGTCAGTGTCAGCAGGTGACCCTGAGGCGTAAACTACCTCATTGAATGTTCCATGCCTTCCCAGTCTCACGAAGACATCATCCTCCAGTGGAATTGTGGCGGTTTTTTCCTCAGCCTGGCTGAGCTAAGGCAACTGTTAAGCTTTACACCTGCTATCTGTGTTGCCCTCCAGGAAACGTGGTTCCCGGCAATGCGGATCCCTGCCCTGCGGCTATAAGGGATATTACAGGAGCCATAGCAACTATAATTGAGTTCTAAGTTCTAGGGGATTGATGTCCTCAGATGTCCAGTCGCATAGCGCTCAGAGCCATTTGCAATACATTTCAACAAAGCAGATCATACTACTCTCACAACATGCCTGTCTTGCAGGGCATGCTGCACTTCAGGTTATTGAAAATTATTTCTTTGACCCTGATATATAGACCGCCGTACAAACCAGGTCGATAAAACAGGCCACTGCTACTCCAATGCAGTACACCTGTCATGCAGAATAGCCTGCCTGCATGTCGGGTTCGGAAAACCATTTCATGCCTCTGACATGTAGGCTGCCTCCAAAGTAGGTTGGTTTGGTAGGCCGATACTGTTACCACACAACATGTCTGTCATACAAGGCAGCCCCTTCACACCCCCTTCCCCGCCCCCCCCCCCCTCCCCACACACACAGATCTATATGTGCATACACAGTGAACTACACAAAATTTGTATTTCAAATATAGCAGAAGTGGATGATGCTATTGGTGTGCGGTTCTCACAGAATGGATTGTAATAATACTTAGAAAGTGTATTTTTTGTCCAAACATACACTTTTTTAAATTGGAACAATGCCTATTGACACTTACAAACTAAAAGTAGGGTACATTAGTGATGTTTCTTGCAGGATTTCATAGCAAGACATTTATCAGGTATTGTATTTTGAAAAGGTTTCACTCCGACACTCATTTGCGCCATTCAGCCTGTGTAGTTGCTAGGTATGATGTTGTCTTGTTTCCTTATAATGTGTTTGTGTGTTCTGTGAGTGCACTGCAACGTGCTAGCCATTAGTGTCTGACAGCCCAAGCGATAGATCATGAATGGACAATGTGATTAACCAGTGCAGAAAAAGCCGACATCCTCATGGTATTTGAAGAGTGCAGGAAGAATGCATTGCATTCTTGTGTGGTCTAAGCTGCAAGATATCTGTCTCGACAATTATTTATCAATCTCTTCAACCACTTGAGTGAAAGTGCTAGCATAACACCTAGACAATGTTACAGAAGGAAACAAGTGATGACAGAAGAGGGGGAAATTAATGCTGTTGTTGCTGTTGCAGTTGATCTGGATGTTAGTTCACACGCAATACATGAGGAAGTGGCATGAGTTAGGAAAGTGTGCTATGCATTCTCCATCATCATAGGTCCCATCCGTATCACATCTCTCTCCATTAAGGGTCGCATGGAAACAGTTATGGGAATCATGTTAAATTCTGTACACAGGCATTAACACAGGATACTTCAGATGAATCATGCCCCTTGTTTACTGATGAAACCACATTTACTAATCATGCCCAGGTAAACCACTGAATTGTGCTCTATTGGTGTATTGGCAATCCCTGTTGGCTTTGTCTAGTGGAACATCAACATCCACGGAGTGTAAACGTGTGGTATGGGATAGTGAACCATCAGCTCATAGGCCTGTGTTTCATATCTGGAACACTGAACACACACAGAAATCACGGCCTTCTAACAGACCCTCTTTCATGGATGCTAGAAGACGTTCCTCTGCAGACTGGGGGGAACTTGTGGTAACAAAAGGATGGCTGTCCAACCCGTAGTGCATGAAGTACTACAGCATTGTCTTCATGAATTGTTTCCAAATCGTTAGATTGGATGCAGGGGACCTGCATCTTGGTTGGCCTGTTCCCTGCATTTGGTGCATGTAGACGTTTTTCTGTGGGGAAAGCTGAAAGACACTGTCTACAAGGATACACCAATTATACCCGATGATATACAATGACATATTACTGCAGCCTGCTCGGACATCTCCGCTGAAATGCAAGCCTGTCTGCAGCAGTCATTTTGTACCAAACTCGAAGTGTGTATTCCTGCTGCCAGTGGTCAGTTTGAATGCAACCTGCAATTATCAGTTGTCTCATTACTGGTCAGAATACACATAACTAGTGTATACACTTACATTGTTCTTTAATGTGTGCTACCACAGGTATTGCACAAGTATTGGTGTGATAATTTTTCAAAATACAATATCTTGTAAACGGCTCGCACTAGAATACAGCAAGACGCACCACTGACATTCTAATTTACTCTACTTGTGGTTTGTTAACGTCAAAGGCACAGTCCCATTTAAAAAATGTATGTTTGCACAAAAAACATTCATTCTAAGTATTATTACGATGTGTTTATTGGCTAACAATATGAGGTCCTGACTACCAATCCATTCTGTGAAAACAACACATCAATAGCACTTTCCATTTCCACAATATTTTTGGTGAAAGTTTTAAGTGATTCAACCTGTATAAGCAGTGTATGTGTGTATGACTGGGATCTCCTCTCAAACACCCAGATCGATTTAACCAAATTTGGCACACAAACAGCAAACTTCATGGGTATCAGCACTGTAGCATTTTTAAGCTCCTAGCTCCAATAAGAGTGGAGGTTCGGGAGATAACTTGTTTTTTTTTTAGTCTGTAGCATATAGGCTGGCACTACATCATAGACATTTTGTGTGGATATAGTATTGGCAGTATTGGCCTGCTTCTTCGACTTGCTCTGCATGTCAGCCTATATGCCAGGATCAACAAATGATTTTTCAATCTCATGACATGTGGGCTGTTCTGCACGACAGGCTTGGTGTAGGAACAGCCCACTTTTCAACCTGCTTTGAAGGGCTGCACATGTAAAAGGGAACAGTGGGTGAAGGCTGAGATGGATATAGGAGAGGATAGATAGAGAGAGGAGACAAGAGGGGATAGATAGGGAAAGAAGTGGCAGACGAAATAGACAGAAAGATTGGAAGGGGGAGATGGTTAGAGAGAGGAAGAGGAGGTAGACTGAGGGAAGAAGCAGGACGGGGAAATGCAGGAAGCATGAGAAGTGGGTAGTGCGCAGGTGGAAAAGGAAAGGGGGAGGAGAAAAAGAGACAGAGAGGATTCGGAGGAGTATAGACAGATGGAGGTGGGAGGATGAGGTGGACAAAGAGACAAGGGGAGGGAGAGGTAGACATAGAGAGGAGGGATTTAGAGGTGTGTGCAGTATACGTGTTGAACACAAACACAGGCAGAATCACAAGGAAAAGGCTAAAGAGGGGGAGAGGGGGGGGGGGGAGAGGGGGGAGCGAGCGAGCGAGAGAGAGAGAGAGAGAGAGAGTATTCATGTGTTCATCCTAAACCACTGGTTCGATTTCAACCAAATTTTGTGCATATACTAATTGCTATGTGAGAATCAGAAATGTTTGGGTTAAAAACTCCTAGCTTCCAGCGGAGCAGAGTAAGGGGAAAGAGGGGTTTTCACTCCTAACATGTATTCTGTCCTCCACAACAGGCAGGTTGTGCGGGTAGAATCATCATGCATGCCTGCCAGCTACACAGTCCAGTCACATAAAAGTGACCACATCTCAAAAGCCTGAATAATCAGTTTTACAGTGCAGGCTGCTGGGAGACATGCACGAAGATGATGAATGAGGCTCTAGAACTTACAGACAGGGATTTGGAGCCATGCTGACTCCAGTCCTGTGGCCATCTGTGCATTGTTCTTGATTGGGAATCTATGGCTTGAACAGCACAATCGAAATGGTCCCACAGAGTCTCAATTTAGTTCAAATCTGGGCAGTTTTGTGGCCAGGTAGGTATGGTAAACTTTGTGCTCTTCGAACCAGGCAAGCACACTGTGAACAGTGTGAAACATTGCATTGTCCTGCTGGTAGATGCCATTGTACTGAGGGAAAACTAACTGCATAAAGGGGTGGACATGGTCCCCAAGGATAGCTACAAACTTCTGTTGACTCACAGTGCCTTCCAGAATAACTAGTTCAACCAAGGTATGCTACGAAAACATTCCCCAGCCCATAACACTCCATCCTCCAGCCTGGACCCTTCTGACAATTGTTACAAGTTGTTTGCTTTCAGACACTTCACTCTCTACGTGCCAATGATCATCTGTCCAATGGAGAATAAACATGAATCATCTGAAAAGGCCACCTGTCACCACTCAATGGATGTCCAGTTATGCACTGGAGTGAAAATTCCAGTCTTTTTTGCCGAGGAACAACAGGCAGCACAGGTGTATGAACCAGGTGCCTGCTGTGGAGGCCCAAAGGCAGCAATGTTCACTGAACAGTCATTGAGGGGACACTGTTGGTAGCCCTTTGTTTCATTGAGGTGGTCAGCTGCACAATAGTTGCACATCTTTTTTTTCATACACATCTCCACAGCCATCATTCATCCCTTTTGTCTATGACCCATGGGGCATCACATTGTGTTGGCGCCTGTTTTGTTTAGCGCCATTTTGCTGTACATGGAATACTTTAAACAAGGTGGCACATGAACAGTTTGCATACTTAACCATTTTGGGAATGTTTCCACCTTTGGTCCGAAAGCCAATGATCATGTCCTTTTGCACATCAGATAAATCGCTCTCTTTCCACATTACAACGATGACTGCACTGTTTTCTGCGCTGCTTGACATACCTTATGTACCCTCCACTGCTAGTGCTGCCACTTGCTGCATGTGAATGGTTATTGCACATTGACACTGAACACAGGTAGCGATCACACTAATGATACTGCATTGTCTGTAATTGTTATGGTTTTATCACCTTAATTGCAGAGTTATGGTAAGTTATTAAAAATTTACAGAAATAGACATTCACAATTTGATGTTTTATAAAAATCAGAAAAGGTAGTTTACATTTTGGTAAGTATATGCTTCTAAAATGTTTTATGAATTGTAATAATTTTCTTCCTGAGTACATAGTAAGCCTGTCTACGAATGATTTCCTTGCCACAACTTATTAAGATAGCTTATGCTGAGATGAGATATATGTGTATTGATTTTGCAGTATTTTAAAATTACAGAAATGGTTCTAAAGCACCCTTTATGTTTACCAAACTAATTTTTAGGCTTTTCCGCCTAATCCAATTGTTTCATTCGCAATTGTTTTTATTCCTGGAAAATCTTCTTTACTTAGGGTCAGAAACTGTCTTAGACACAATGTTTAAAGGCCTTCATCAGGCTTCTAATTTTTAAAATTTTTTGGAGGAAGCTCCCCAGACCCCCCCACCTTCTCCCTATTTGCCAAGTGATTACCGACAGCCTCAGCTATGGGAATGCCTTGCAGGGGCTACATGTGCAGATGGACATGGCTGAGCAGAGTGTGAGAGCAGGGAAGAATAAGGTGGACAGAGAAAGGGGGGCAGGAGGTGACAGACAGGCAGGGGGGCAGGAGGTGACAGACAGGCAGAGTGGGAAGAGAATGAGATGGACGGGGGGGTGGGGGGGGGGGGGGGAGAGAGAGAGAGAGTAGGGACGAGGGGGGGGGGACAGAGAGAGAAGAGGAGGAGGAGATAGACAGAGAGTGTGGAGGAGTGAGGAATTGAGCAGAGAGAGGGGGGTTGGAGGTGATGGACAGAGAAGGAGACAAGGAGGGGATGAAGAGAGACAGGGGGACAAGGAGATGTACAGAGAGAGAAGCGAAGAGATGGACAGAGAGAGTGGGAGAAGGAGACGGACAGAGAGACGGGAGAGGAGGGAGAGATGCAAGAAGCAGCTTGAACAGGAAGACAGAGAAAGAGGAGATATACAGCTTGTTCAACTTTTCTTGAAACTATGCCCCCTAATACTGCTTGGAACTCATCTATAGAATTCAGAAGTTTTGTGACATTTACCACCGAGTTAGCCAATCCACATGACCTCACACTAAGAGATACTGCACTAGCATTACGCAGAGAACTACTTGACCTTGAGCTGTGGTATTAATTTAATTTCATTTCACATCTTAGCTACAAATAAGTACAACATGTGAACATGAACATAGCTGTAATGTGCTTTTATGAGACCTTGTTAGTCCCTTGCATCATGTCCATCACAGCAATTAGTCAGACTGTAGTACAAGCTACAGATATTTTCAGCAGTGTGAGAGATTTCCCCCTGCAGCATTACCCTCAATGTGAAAGGCCAAAGTCCTTACTAATTTCTTCCCCACGCTCTCTACTGAGGTGACACAAGAAAAGTTGAACAAGCTATATCACCATTGTCTTATTGCAGATAAACAAGTTCTGCCATTTGAGATTTCAGTTTGCTTCACCTTGTTATCAATTTTTGGTGTTTTCTGCATGAACATATATTGAA
Organism: Schistocerca serialis cubense; assembly: GCF_023864345.2. Taxonomy (NCBI): domain Eukaryota; kingdom Metazoa; phylum Arthropoda; class Insecta; order Orthoptera; family Acrididae; genus Schistocerca; species Schistocerca serialis. Next base: position 508,380,794 of record NC_064642.1, on the reverse strand, counting down.
AATACTCTCAAAAGTGCATGTTTTGAGGCATAATTTGTTGGTGTGGCATCAGGGAAAAGATTGGAACTGCAAAACAATGACACAGCACATAGTTATTGTTCAAAGCAATGACTGCCAGTCTCAATGCATGTATTGCAACAGTGCATGCACTTCTGCTGCACCCTCACAAAGATCCTTGGTACCTGTTGTACATTGGAACAGACAGCTGGTGATAAGCAGCTTACACCCCTGACGACCATCAGACAGACATACTATACACAGCTTAGCTTAGCATGTGTGTCACGTGACAACCACAGGCATTGCATTGGTGCATTAACCTGTGCTGCAGGAACACCTCTATCCCTGGTGTCACCTGTCCACTGCATTAAACAGCTTGTGATGTGTCCATGGTGAGGTGAGGTGTGTTACTATGTATAGTGCACAATGCTTAGTCAAAGATAGGATGCTATTTGTTGGGACACATACATTTAATCTATGGTGCAGCAGGGTGTAGTGCCCACAATGCAGCAGAAATGTGTGGAGAATACTTTCCCAACAGGCGTCATCCTAATTGGAAGGAGTATATCCCCATGGATACCAACTTACATGAGAAGTTGTTCATTCACACCACAGACAGACAAACACCAGAATTTGAGGAGATGGTGTTGGATCATAAGTACCCATCAACTTTCCTGTGATATACACACTTCAAAGGATACAGTGTGGGGAGTACTGGTGGATCAGGTATTAACAAGGTGTGAAAGTACTGGGCCAACAGATTCTGAGCCCTGCATTCATGTTATCCATGGCAGTGCTGTAGAGACAAACTTTGCACTGTTTCTATTGTTCACAGATGAGGCCTCATTTACCAGTGATGGTTTCTCAACAGCTGCAACACCCATATCTGGAGTGAGGACAATCCCCACACTACCCACATCAGAGGCTGCCAGAAACAGTTATGTCAATGTATGGGTGGGCATTGACCAATATACCTAATATGAGTTTGACTGGTCCATGTTATACGGTGTTCCTGTGAGGTATGCTGTCACAGTTCTTGGAGACTGTACCATCTGTTGTTTGTGAAAGGATGTGGTTTCAACATGACAAGGCACCAGGCCACCTCAGTTTTAATGTCTATGAGAACCACATTGTTGGACTGGAAGAGGTGGTCCTGTTCCCTGGCCAGCACGACTGCCGTATCTCACATTTCTAGACTTTTTCCTTTGGAGTTATGTCAAGACACTGGTGTATGAAACAGTATAGAAATGGATGAAAAGCTGCTTGCTAGGGTCCAAGCTGCCTGCCGTCTAGTACGCGTTCACCAGGGATCTTTGTGAGAACGCAGCAGAACTACATGTAGCATTACCATGCATGCATTGAGACTGGCGTTTGTCACTTTGAACAATGACTATGAGCTATGTTGTTGTTAACAGTATAAATTGTGTACATCCACAACACAATAAATATGTATTTCCAACAATTGGTTCCCTATCTCAGTATAGTTGGTTGTAGACTCACTATCACCTGTTTCAATTTGACCCAAAAGGTTTGAGACGCCCTGTACGTTTAGTTATACAAAACCATAGGACGGCTTTGTGTTTTATCCTGTTCTCCCACATGGGAAGCCCTGTGGGCATGGTAATTATTTTCCTGTAATTAAGTGCATAATGAAATATTTTCTGGTCATTTGCAAACATTATTTGTTATATTACAGTATATATAAAATCATATTACCTTTCTTAAAGCATTTTTATCCCAATAGGTCTGCCCTCTGGAGGAGGCTATTTATGGTTTATTTAAATGTTAACCCCCTAACCTTAATACTAAATGAATGACACAAAAGCTACATTTAATGTCATCTAATGTTAGCATGATTAAATTACAATTATTTAATAACACTTCACTCTTTCAAAATATAAATAAAGAAACTTACAATGAGCTGGACAATCAACACAATCTCAATCACACTTACAGCTCCCGTTGGTAGTAATTACACAGATTCTATTCCTCATTTAAATTTCATATTGTCACACACACACACACACACACACACACACACACACACACACACACACACACACACACTCGATGACTGATCAATGACCCTATGACACAGCCACCTGGTATTGGTTATGCCATTGGAAATAGGTCCAACTTATGTATTAGCTGTACTGTTGTTACATAACTATGAATGAAACTCTGAAACACTCTTAAGTCTAAAGCATTAAAAACCTTCAGGTTTATGCTAATCCTATGTTGTTTACCCTCCTGTGGGCCTCGTTGTTGGTAGGAGGGCTCACTACCCAGTGATCCAGATGTCAGTCCCGAGGAAGTCTAGTTCACTAGCTTGCTGGATGGGAAAAGGTAAAGGGAAACTAAGACTGGTCTACAATGTATAGAGAAGGTTCATCAACTGTGCTGAAGACAGCTTCTCTAGGAGAAGAACACCTGAGATAGCAGCTCCCTGTCCTCCAGGAATAGAGGTCTAGTTGGAGGCCAGTAACCTCTAACTAACACTCTGTTCAAACAGGACTTGGCATGTCCAACAGTACAACTGACTGCAGTGTCAGCCACAGCCAACAGGTGTTACTGGATGCAGATATGGAGGGGCATGTGGTCAGCACACCAATCTCCCACCTGTTGTCAATTTCTGTGACCAGAGCCGCTACTTCTCAGTTAAGTAACTCCTCAATTGGCCTCACAAGGGCTGAGCACACACCCAGAGAGTCACCTATCCAAATGCTAGCCAAACCTGACAGGTTTTAAATTTGGTGATCTGATGGAAACTGGTGTCACCTCTGTGGCAAGGCCATTGACAGCCAGAAATATCTACCTGTAACAAAATCAACCACTTATAAGCTTCCGCAGTTAAATAGCAAGATGGATAAACATGATGTTGACCACAGCATGAAACGGCACAGGACGAAAGGCTATAGAATACAGGACACTTTAAAGATAGAAACTTGGAATGTCAGAGACTCATGAATAAAGAAACTGAATTAATTCAATAAATGAGAGAGAATAAAATAGATATACTATCTGAAATGGAGATGAAGATAAAGTTAAAAGGATCAAAAATAATTAATCATGTGAAGATGTTTTACAGCAGAGTTCAAGTCAAAGTGGCCAAACTTATGGACAAAAAATGGGCATCTAAAGTATACTCGCATACTTTTATTAATGAACAAACAATGACTACAAGATTAAAGTAAACCAGAGGCTACTTGGCAGTCGTAGTCGTAGCTATATATGCACTAGAAGAAGGAAAAGGGGAGAAAACAAAAGAATTTATTCTATTTTACAAAATGAAATAGACAAGTAAAATAAAAATGACTTCGTGAATCTACTTGGAGACTTTAACACGAGAGTAGAGAACCAACCTATGTAATTTGCACCCAAGGAGAAGACATTTTAAACAAAAATGGACATGAATTAAGACAATTTGAAATTTTTAATAACTTAAAAATTACTAATATTTAAAAGGTCATTAACTGATTATGTAACAGTTAACAAAAAAGCATCATTACTGATAACCGATACAAGAGTATATCAAGGAAGTGAAATGTACTCTGCTCATTATTTAGAAATTTTTGAAGTGAATATTTTAACAAGAAGGAGTAATAACACTCACAGAAATAAACAACGTTTAAAGTACACTTATTACAAGATAATAGCATACAAAACTTATACAATAAGATATTTAATGGACAGCTGCTAATGAAACCCACCAATGAAGATATTAATGAAGAATGGGAGAATACAAGCATTAGTGTTCAGAAGGCAGCTTTTGAAGCACAGGGAACAAGATTTAAAAGACATAATAACAGGGGATTAAGAATATGGAATGAGGAATTAGAAAAAGTAGTAAGGTAGAAAAAGGAAGCATATCTAAAATATCGACAAAGAAGACTGACAGAATCAACAGCAAAATATAATAAAAAAAGAGCAATTGCTAAACGAGAAAGAAAGAAGGACACAGAGCAAGTTGGGATAGATATATAAGTAACCCAAGAAAATGACATTCATGGACAACTATAGATTGTCTATAAAGCAATCAAACTTTTAAACAGACAAGAAAAAGGTACAGTGAACATTAACACAATCGACAAAAGCAGTGGGAAAAATATTAGAAAAAAAGTTGTGTTATGACCAAAAGTTAATGTAATAAGCAGAAATGTATTAGAGTGGATGAACTGACATTAGCAGAATTAGAAGAAGCTTTAAAAGCCATTAAAAACAGAAAGATAGTTGGTATAAATGACATTAACAGCAAGTTATTAAAATATGGGAGAATTCTGCTAGAAGAATGTGAGAACACCAGAAATCTGGTCAACAGCTGTTGAGTATTCTATTTTTAAAAAAGGAAATCAAAAAGCCTGTAATAATTATAGGGGAATAAGTATTTTAAAGCTGGACACAAAATGTTTGCAAAAAATTTAACCCTAAGGTTAAGACCAATAGCTAAAATAATTTTAAATGAAGGCCAGAGCAGATTTATATTTGGATGAACAACAGTGGATAATATATTTACTTTCATGATATTGATGACAGAAGAGAATTTAATAATGAGACTCACATAGCTTTTATTGACTATGTCAAGGCATGTGATAGATTAAGTGGGACAAAACTCTGGTAACTATTACACAAAAATGGAATTCCAAGACACTTGATAAGGACCATAAGGAGTTTATATAATGAAACTAAATTTGTAATAAAAACAGGGAACAAAATAAGTAAGAATGGTATTTTAACTAATCAAGGAGTTAATAAAGGTTGCAGTCTTTCTCCAGCTTATATATAAATGACATGAACACAGGAATAAAACTAGATAAAGAGCATTATATAAAAACATTAATGTACGCTGACGACCAGACTATAATAGCCATTTCAGAAGCAGAATTCCAAAGAAATATCGTTAAATTAAAACAAATTGGGCGAAATTATAATTTCAAAATATCTATGGAAAAGACAAACATAATGGCGTTCTAAGGGCAAGAATAGGTGCACTCAAAAATAGTGGTAGAAAACAAACTCACTGACAAAGAAGTCATTTTAACTGCCTGGGCTGCGACATTTCTTTTGATTATGATGAAGATATAAAGAAGCTTCTTCTTCTTCTTCTTCTTTTGCTTGTGCCATTGTCCCACAGTTTCCGCAGGGTCAGCATGGTTACGATTGGATGTGGCATGGCATGGTTCATGGAAGGGGTAGCTGGATGCCTTTCCTGTCGTGACCCCATACCCCCACCCCCTCGGCCCCTGGGACAGAAGCAGTGTACCCCAGCTGTCTGCATCTAGCGTAAATCATGAAATTGTGCAAATGTGTTTCAAATGTCAGCGTGTCATGTAACTGAGATGGGATGTGGAGACCAACCCGGTATTCACATATTGGGATGTAGAAAACTGCCTAAATACCACATCCAGGCTGGCTGGCACACCGGCCCTTACTGTTAATCTGCCAGGCGGATTTGATCCAGGGCCCGTGTGCCTACTCAAGTCTAGGAAGCAGCGCATTAGCACTCTCAGCTAGCCTAGCAGGTCAATGACGATATAAAAAAATAAAACAGCAAAATTTCAATATATCTGTGTAACAATAAAACCACATTAAATGAAAAGACAACTGAAGAAACACAACTGAAATTCTATAAAACACTACCTGTTCCAGTGTTACTTTATGGATCTGAGGCTTGGATAGCACAAGGAAGGCATGAATAAAATTGTGACATTAGAAATGAAATACCTCTGAGCAGTTAAAGGGTGTGAAGGAGAAGATAGAATAAGAAATGAACATATTAGAAATGAGCTTATGGTAACAGATAAATAGACACATGTAAGCAGAAATGAAAGCATCATGTAGACAGAATGCAATAAGATAGAGATCCTAAAAGTTTTGTAATATGTACAGAAAGGCGTAAGGACATCGGTCAACCCTGGAAGGGTTGGAGCTAAGATTCTGAAGCCAGAACAGGTTCTTTAAACCTAATCCATGAATGTAAATGTAGATAATGATGGTCATGGTGGTGATGACTATGTTATTTCAGGCATGTTTCTTTTATTACCAGTTTTAATGGTCGCAGATGCCAGATATAAATAAAAGTTATTGGTAGCAATTTAGCTTCGACCTCACTGGAGTGCAAGGTGCAGAGAAAGCAGGAAGGGGTACTTTTGAAACCATGTTGAGGAGGGATGTAAGAGAGGGAATATTATGTGTCAGCTGCAGCATGATGCCACTTCAGGCATGTGTATTCACAATAATCAGCAGCTATGATGTAAATTACATATGGGAGTAACAAGGTTGTGTGAAAGACCTTCATATAGTTTTTCATGTTCAAACACACTAATTACACTATTTTTTCAGTTAGTACACACGGCAAGAATTCATTTAACTTACTATGGTGCCACAGTTGTTAGATCACTGAAGCTGCAAACAGTCATAAGCATAAGACAGCTGACACAAAGTGTATCAACATGTACCAGTAACAAGTATGGAGCAGAAGCTCAACTTAGCAATGACAACTTATAGCCACTTCTTGCCACTGCCGAACCTCCCGAACTTAAATGTCATTGTAAGCACTCAACAGGCAAAATTTAGCATCATACCCATTACAACTAATAATTACCACATTTCAGTGTGAGTGACTTTATATAAATAAAATGAAAAATAACTAAAATATCATACTCTGGGGGCAGAGGCTTTGGACCCTTCATCCCCCATCCCACCCATATCTACACCCTCCTGGTTCTTGAAATTTCTTAAGTAGGCTTTCATGGGATAATTTATGACTGTCTTCAAGAGTCTGCCAATTCAGGTTTATCAATTTTTCACGACACACTCGTTAGTCAAATGAACCTTTAAGCCACCCTTATTTGTACATGATATGTCCAATACCCTCTATTAGTTGTATTTGGTATGGATGCCACACACTTTGGCAATCCCATGGGTCACACAGGTGATTAGTAAGCAGTCTCCTTTGTAGACAGACTGCATTTCCCAATATCTTGTCAAAGAATGGAGTCTGTCGCCTGCCTTACTGCCGACTGTCCATTTGATCACCCCTCAATCACACCATTCCATATCATATACCTCTACAGATTGTTACACCCAGGTATTTGTATGAGTTGAATAATACAAATTGAGAATCATTGATAAAGTAGTCACAAGACACTATTTATTTTTTTCCTTTTTTGAAGTGCACAGTTTAACATTTATGTATATCTGAAGTAAGTTGCCAATTTTTTGGAGAGCTCTGAAATATTAACAAGATTTGGGATAATGTTTCTGCAGCTTGTTCCAGACAGTAGGGCCTAATTGATTAAAGGTGACAGCATCTATGATAGTCATAGGTTGGTAATAATATTGTCTGTCAGGTTATTGATATACAACATGAACAACAAGGGTCCCAACACAATTCCCTGTGGCATATCTGAAGTTATTTCTACTTCTGTCAGCAACTGTCTCTCCATCAAAGGTAACGTGATGTGTTCCCCCTACCAACAAATCATTTCAGTCGCAAATTTTGTTTGATACCCCTTATAACCAAACTTTTTAAAACAAATTTTGTCTGTTACCAAGTCAAATGCTATTCAGTCAAGAAATACTCCATCTATCCAATTTCCTCAATCCATGGCTTTCAGGTTATCAAGTGAGGAAAGTGCAAGTTGGGTTTCACAATGACTGGTGTTTTCTGAATCCATGCTGCTTGGCATGGAGGCGGTCATTCAGTTTGACATACCTCATTATGTTTGAGCTGAAAGTATTTTCTGTGATTCTGCAATTGATGGACATCAGTGAGATTACATGGAAGTTTTGTGGATCACTTCAGTTACCCTTCTTGTAGGCAGGTGTGACCTGTGCTTTTCCCAGTCTCTGGGAGTAGTTTTTTGTTCAGGGATCTACAGTATATTATTGTTAATATGCAAGCTAGCTCAACTGCAAATTCTGTGTAGAATCTGACAGGGATGCCCTTGGGCCCTGGAGCAGTGTTTTAATTTTAACTGTTTCTCAATGCCACCGACACATTTATCGATATCTCATCTTTTTAGTGGTGTAAGAAGTAAGATGGTACTGCATATATTTTGGTTTGTTGGAGGATTAAGGGACTATGTAGCAAGGTCACCAGTCCCTCTGTCAAGAAGTAGTTCATCTGCAGTTAGTGACATCAGCCAGAATTTTGATCAAATTATTATGGTATGTATGAGAGTTAAAATTGGGGCACTGAATGCAAAATGAGAGAATTCAGTGAGAAGTAAAAGTGTATGGGTTGGGGCAGTATATAGATCAGAGTAGACGAAAGGTCTCTCAGGGTTCACTGGTGTACATCTTTATCTTCCTTAGTAAAGGAACATTTAAAAACACAGTTAAGTATTTCTGCTTTTGATTTGTGTTCCTCAGTTTCAGTTCCTGTATCGTATGTGTGTTAAACACTAACTTTCGTACTACTGACAGACTTTACTTATGACCAGAATTACTGCGGGGTTTCATCTGCTACAGTAGTGATTGAAGGTTTCTCCTCACACTGCACTCTTGGCAGTCAACTGTTTCAGCCAGCATAACAACACCATGAATTTATAAAGAGCAAACAATTTGATAAAAATTTAAACATATTCCTTTAATGCTTTCAACCTGTTTAACCTTGGAAACTAGGAGGGTATTCTTCTTCGTTGTCTTTTCAGCGATCACAGGCTCTATAGACCACACGCTGCATCAACGATCTGCTTCCATCTACTTCTATTTCTCACTGTCTCTCTCCAGCCTGCAGAGATTCCTATCCTTTGCTATGTCATCTTTCCACCACGTACAAGATCTGCCCAGTGGTCTTGTTGCTTGGAGAGCGCCTTCAAATGACTTAGGAAGTCTGTTGGTTTCCATTCTAGCCACATGCCTAGCCCATTGCACTCTCCCACTTTTTAATTTCTGCACGATAGGGGCTGTTTCATTAACTGATAAATTTCAGTGTTCTTTCGAACTATCCATATGCCATTCTCCAACACAGGTTCCCAGATATTTCTAACCCATTTTCTTTTGAAAACATTCAATATTTCTTTTTCTTTTGAGGTAAGCATGCAGGTCTCTGAACCATACAGTCCTACTGGGCAGATGATGGTGGTATATTTCTTCATCTTAGTGACGACTGACAAAGCTTTGCTTCCGAGTGGGCAGCTCAGAGCATACAGACATCTTGATCTCAAAGTTATTCTACCATTATCGAGTCATGATATTTCCACCGCTTAAGCACAATCCAAGATATTTAAACAGATGAACTTTTCTGAATCTAGAATGACGGTGAATTTCAAAGAGTGGATTTGTGTTTATGACTCGACCTATTACTATATAGTCAGTTTTTTCATGGTTTATCAAAAGTCCCATTTTGCTGGCACTGTGCCCTGAGAGATCTGTACATGTCCTTTAGCTTTCCTTCTGTTTCAGTGAGTAACACTATATCATCTGTGTATGCTAGTTTTATTTCACTATGTTCAAATCAGAGACCATTGTGTAGCAGTAAATTACTCTCTTGAACCACTTTCTCTAAGGCAAAGTTGAAGAGAACACATGAAAGGTAATCTCCCTCTCGTAAGCCTGTTCTGATTGGGAAGTTGGGGGACATGGGTCCTCTGAACTTCACTACTGCCTGTGAGCCACCCATGCACAGTTGTATCATCCTAATGATTTTACTGGATATCTTAAATTCTCTTAGTGTGTTATAGAGGCTACTTTTGTGGATGCTGTCAGACTCACTGGAAATCAACGAACAGGTAGTGGATGTTTTTGTTAAATTCCCAGTATTTCTCAAATATCTGCCATAGAGTAAACAGATTATCAATTGTAGAACTGTTTGGTTGAAACCCAGCCTGATAGTCTTGAATAATGTTTTCTGTGTAAGGCTTCATTTTGTTGAGAATAATCATCGATAGAACTTTTGCAACTTATGTTCAGGAAACTGATTCCTCTGTAATTTCCACATTCCATTTTGTTTCCTTTCTTGTGTATGGGGCAAATTATTGCAGTTTTCCAGTCTTCAGGTAATGTTTGTGTTCCAGATCATTGTGAATAGGTTAAATGTTTGTGTAGCTTGTTTCCACCCTATTTTAAGATCTCCGCTGATATCTGGCCTTCGCCTGCAGCCTCATGGTTTTTCAACTTTTGGATGGTGAATCACTTCCTGTTCTGCGATGCTGTATTCGTCAGTATTACTGCTGTTAATCCTGATCACTGTGTAGGTGAAGGTTATGTGAGGGTCAGTGCAATTTAACATTTCTAAGAGGGTATGATCAAATAAAAAACAGGGACACGTAATATTACAAAATCTTGTGCCAGGATGAGAAATCTCTAATTCTGAAAACAAGTTGTAGACTAGAGTGAAAATGCTACAGTCTGTTATGAAAAATATGTACATACATATGTACTGCATGTACTACACGCTAAAAAAAAATGTAAGTTAAGCAATGATGACTCATAAAAATAATTTACCACTAACTTCAGTGATTCCCTATCACAGTGGCAACAAATATTGCCCCTACCAAAAAACAAACACATGTGATCTAGATTCACTTCAGAAAAGTTACATCTATATTCATACTCCTCAAACCACTTTAAGGGCATTGCAGAGGTTATTTCCTGTTGTGCCACTAGTGTTTCTTCCTATTCCTTTTGTTCATGGAGCCTGGGAAGCAAGACTGCTTAAACCTCTTTGTGCACGCAGCAATTAGTCTAATCTTGTTTTGCATTCCATATGGAAGCAATGGGTATTGGTCTGTAATATATTCCTAGACTGATCATTTATTACTGGTTCTTGAAACTTCAGGAGTAGGTTTTCATCATATAATTTACATCTCCGTTCAAGTGTTGGCCAATTCTAGTTTTTCAGCTTTTCTGCGATACCATTCTGCTACTTGGACAAATAAACCCTTTGACCATTTGTGCTGCCCATCTATGTGTATGTCCATTCTCTCCTGCTAGTCTTACAGGTTTTTTTTATGTTGCCACACACCTGATCAAAACTCTAAGATGGTTTGCATTAGTGTTTTGTAAGGATACTAACGCATTACATCTAGCATGGAAAGTTCACCATTAACAGCAAAAAAATTCTATCAGTAATCAGAAAACGCACTTACTTATGGAAGTTTACAGGCCACCCAGGACGAATCTTATGCTTCATGAAGCATATAGAAACAGCTTTTGTATAATAATGCAGACTTAACTGGAGAATCATTGTTTGTGGAGAATTTAACGGAAATTTACTGTCAATACAGTGCTGATTTAAGACATCTGTAATCATTGTGTCCTTATTTTGAATATATTAATATGATAAATTCCCTACAAGATTTGAAGGGCATAGTGCAACAGCTACTTGTAATTTGTTTTTAGATCCAACAAGCTGCAATGATTTACATGTAAAACTATTAGTGGTTTGTCTGATCAATGTGGTCAAATGTTAACAATTAAAATTTACTAGTCAGTTAGGCACAGACATATAACAAAAGTAATGTATCACTGAATTTTAAACATTGACCCAGTCAAAGTGCTTTGAGAAATTATGGGAAGATTGCCGTCAAGCAATTTATGGCGGAGACAGTTAAGCCTTGCTTTCCCCTACAACAAATAAAGGAAACCTGAATAGAAGAAAGGAATAGGGGTGGACACACCTGGGATTTAAGTATCTTGTGCTTGGAAGAGAGAGCTTTACCTAATTCAGGAGAATGAGCAACTTCTCCTCTGATGGATAGATACTCAAACAAATCCGACATGGCCTAAAGCACCCGCAGGCCATCTGCCTATGTTCGGGTGTTAATGGACTGTCGAGAGCAAACTGTCCGAGTCACTCAAAATCTCAAACACCCTGTGTGATTCAGGTTCATTGAGGACACAAATAACATAAAAAAATTAAGGTGTCATAAGCATCTAAAAAAATTAAGGTGTCATAAGCATCATAAAAGACAAAACAACATACTCCTAACATAAAACAGAATACTAAGCACACAGTAGAAAGTATAAGAACAAAACAAATTAGATTGAGAATAAACAATAGCAGAAAGACAGAATATACATTTATATATCTATATCATTTTTTAACAGAAATTTGCTACATCAACTGCACTTGGCACACAAATAATAGGTCTTCATAGGAGCATGTTGTCAGACAGAATGGACAGTACACGAGATGCATTGATTTTTCACCTTCACACATTAATGAATTACATTGAAAGCATCACTATTTTTTTGCCTCTAAATTTAACCACTCATGAGACAAGTCCATTCAGCAATACCCACACAAACCTGATCTCTTCACATCTTGGAAGTTCTTCAGAATGTGCAATTCAGTTTAGTAGATGATTGTTGCATGCTTGCCTTAGTCCCTGCCTGGTCTGCTAGGCTGCCTCAGTCAGCTCTTTGTCAGTGTCTAAAGCTTTTCCTCGACTTCGGGCATTGGCGAGCATGTAGATGACCTAATAGAAGAAGTGGTCCTGAAGTGCAAACTTCATTTTTCTTCTGAATTATCACTTACCTCCCACCCATATTAGCTCAGCACAGCCCGACCTGCGACCTTGCTGACGCCATAAAAACCTGTCCTTATCAAATCCAATAACCGACAACAGCACTTGCATTTTCAGAGCCATCTGTTCCTCTACAAAATGCTTCTCCCACATAGATGTCACCTGTGCATGGTGAATCTTCACTGAAGAGCAACCCCTTGCCCAGTATGCTGAAAGTCCTACTATGGCCCTCACTGACAAGCTGTACCAAAAGATCCCCCCTCCAATGAAATTCCCATGCCTTATCCACATGTGTTCCTAACTATCCGATCATCCCTGTAATCAGCTGCTAAGGAGCATCCATCATCCTCAAAATATAACTCCATACTGGAACAACTTAACCATAACCTTTGCCACAGTTTTGGTCACTGAAGTCCAGAAATGAGGGACATCTTACCCACAACTCGCAAGTTGTATTCCTCCACCACCACGCAGTGTATCAAACTCTTAGTCCAACCTTTTGCTGCATCTGCTCCCCAACCCTGTGTTACACACCCCTGTGGAAGTTCAATGTTCAAGACACATATGACGCATTCACCCAGTACATTCTACGTCTGTCCTGCCACAGGCATATCTTACCCTATCACACACAGGGCACCCTGTGAAAGAAGTATCAACCTGTGAAAGTAGCCATGTCATACACCAAGTCCATTTTCCGTTCTGGACAGTGTTTTATGTGGGCCTGACCACCAACTTGTCCACCACAACAAATGACTATCACCAAACAGTGGCAGGGCACACTGCAGATCACAAAAGCTTGGTGCTGACAACTCAGTGTCTCAACTCAATGCCAGTATTTAACTCTTACACTAATACAGTTTTAGTTTTCCATTTTAGCACGTAAATAATTGAAATAATATAATACTGCCATTATTCTGTTCTGGATTTTCCTCTGTTTAAATATACAATGGTATAAGTAACATGGCAATCTTACTCAATCTGATCCATTATGACAAAATAAAAAAAAACTTTTTATAGGATCAAGACTGATTGGTCTCCAGATTGACTTCTGTTTATTACAGAACAGCACTCAATAGACACCTTGGCAATTAATACATACACACAAAAATGTGACAAGCTATCAATAATATTCCCTGGCTTTAGCAGAGTGGCACATTTGAAAATTATAAATTATTCTGTTACTTAAATTCTTAAAAATTTTTTTACATCTTTACATGAAACTGATAAATTTGTCTTTTGGGTTGTCTGCTGAGGAGACTTTGTTCTAATACAGTATAGTTTATACCATAATAACTTAACACTATGGATGAGAGGAACTTTTCACTGTCACCATGCTTAGGTTAAAGAGGAACAAACGGGGCATATGGAATTATATAACCTTAGCAACTATTAATAAAAACTATATGATATTTTTAATTTTTTAATTAAATGCATTATTATGATTCCCTTACTACAAAAATACATTCTGGTAAATAACAATGCACATAAAGGCAAGATAGAAAAGGTTATTAATAAACACAAATTTGACCTTCAATACCAAACAATGAAATAAAGTGGAACATTTCTTTTGTAATTAAAAATACAATGAAATTTTATTTAAAATCATATTATATAAACCCATTATTACACTTATTACAATATAATACAAGTAGCTTCTCCTTAGCAACTCTCAAATTCCTTACAATGGAGTATATAAGTCTGCCTTCTTAAAAAGGCTTCACAAATATCAACAGGCTTATTATCTGTTTTTACAGATTATATCTGATGCCAAATATACTTCATGGGAGTTGAAATTGTTGGATCTGTTCAGGATATGTGTATATCACTGTTTCTCCAGCTCCATTTTGCTCAGATGTAATTATGTTACCTTGTAAGGTCTGGGTACCTGAAACAGAAAGTTCTATGTAGTTTCTTCCACACAGTATACGAATGAATGATAAAAGACATGATTTGGAAAAGAGATTTGCCATCAAACGGATTTTTTTTTCCTTGTTTGCATATGGTAAAGGTGGATAAGAAGTTGCAGGAGCTTTATGGTTAACGATTTCCAATAGTACACAATGAAACTTGTGCTCCTATTGTTAAAAGCATATAAATCACACTTAGCAAAGAACACTAATCTTTCTACTCCATTTAATGGAAACAAATGTTAAGCTACTGTCTATACCTCTGCAGCCAATCTACTTAATCTACCAATTTGTTAACCAAAAGACTAGCTATCTTTAAAAGCACGAATTTTATGGTCTACATAACATTAAATTTATACTCAGTGAACTGCAAGTTAGTCACCAATAATGTTACTGTAGTAGAGCTACTGTTGTTGTTGTTGTTGTTGTTGTTGTGGTCTACAGTCCTGAGACTGGTTTGATGCAGCTCTCCATGCTACTCTATCCTGTGCAAGTTCTTCATCTCCCAGTACCTACTGCAACCTACATCCTTCTGAATCTGCTTAGTGTATTCATCTCTTGGTCACCCTCTACAATTTTTACCCTCCACACTGCCCTCCAACACTAAATTAGTGATCCCTTGATGCCTCAGAACATGTCCTACCAACCGATCCCTTCTTCTGGTCAAGTTGTGCCACAAACTTCTCTCCTCCCCAATCCTATTCAATACTTCCCCATTAGTTATGTGATCTACCCATCTAATCTTTAGCATTCTTCTGTAGCACCACATTTCGAAAGCTTCTATTCTCTTCTTGTCCAAACTATTTATCGTCCATGTTTCACTTCCATACATGGCTACACTCCATACAAATACTTTCAGAAATGACTTCCTGACACTTAAATCTATACTCGATGTTAACAAATTTCTCTTCTTCAGAAATGCTTTCCTTGCCATTGCCAGTCTACATTTTATATCCTCTCTACTTCGACCATCATCAGTTATTTTGCTCCCCAAATAGCAAAACTCCTTTACTACTTTAAGTGTCTCATTTCCTAATCTAATTCCCTCAGCATCACCCGACTTAAGTAGACTACATTCCATTATCCTTGTTTTGCTTTTGTTGATGTTCATCTTATATCCTCCTTTCAAGACACTGTCCATTCCATTCAACTGCTCTTCCAAGTCCTTTGCTGTCTCTGACAGAATTACAATGTCATCGGCGAACCTCAAAGTTTTTATTTCTTCTCCATGAATTTTAATACCTACTCCGAATTTTTCTTTTGTTTCCTTTACTGCTTGCTCAATATACAGATTGAACAACATCAGGGACAGGCTACAACCCTGTCTTACTCCCTTCCCAACCACTGCTTCCCTTTCATGTCCCTCGACTCTTATAACTGCCATCTGGTTTCTGTACAAATTGCAAATAGCCTTTTGCTCCCTGTATTTTACCCCTGCCACATTTAGAATTTGAAAGAGAGTATTCCAGTCAACATTGTCAAAAGCTTTCTCTAAGTCTACAAATGCTAGAAACGTAGGTTTGCCTTTCCTTAATCTTTCTTCTAAGATAAGTCGTAAGGTCAGTATTGCCTCACGTGTTCCCGTGTTTCTACGGAATCCAAACTGATCTTCCCCGAGGTTGGCTTCTACTAGTTTTTCCATTCGTCTGTAAAGAATTCGTGTTAGTATTTTGCAGCTGTGACTTATTAAACTGATAGTTCGGTAATTTTCACATCTGTCAGCACCTGCTTTCTTTGGGATTGGAATTATTATATTCTTCTTGAAGCCTGAGGGTATTTATCCTGTTTCATACGTCTTGCTCCCCAGATGGTAGAGTTTTGTCAGGACTGGCTCTCCCAGAGCCGTCAGTAGTTCCAATGGAATGTTGTCTACTCCGGGGGCCTTGTTTCGACTCAGGTCTTTCAGTGCTCTGTCAAACTCTTCACGCAGTATCATATTTCCCATTTCATCTTCATCTACATCCTCTTCCATTTCCATAATATTGTCCTCAAGTACATCGCCCTTGTATAGACCCTCTATATACTCCTTCCACCTTTCTACTTTCCCTTCTTTGCTTAGAACCGGGTTTCCATCTGAGCTATTGATATTCATAGAAGTCGTTATCTCCAAAGGTCTCTTTAATTTTCCTGTAGGCAGTATTTATCTTACCCCTAGTGAGATAAGCCTCTACATCCTTACATTTGTTCTCTAGCCATTTTGCACTTCCTGTTGATCTCATTTTTGAGACGTTTGTATTCCTTTTTGCCTGCTTCATTTACTGCATTTTTATATTTTCTCCTTTCATCAATTAAATCAATATTTCTTCTGTTACCCAAGGATTTCTACTAGCCCTCGTCTTTTTACCTACTTGATCCTCTGCTGCCTTCACTACTTCATCCCTCAGAGCTACCCATTCTTCTTCTTCTGTATTTCTTTCCCCCATTCCTGTCAATTGTTCCTTTATGCTCTCCCTGAAACTCTGTACAATCTCTGGTTCTTTCAGTTTATCCATGTCCCATCTCCTTGAATTCCCACCTTTTTGCAGTTTCTTCAGTTTTATCTACAGGTCATAACCAATAGATTGTGGTCAGAGTCCACATCTGCCCCTGGAAATGTCTTAAAATTTAAAACCTGGTTCCTAAATCTCTGTCTTACCATTATATAATCTATCTGATACCTTTTAGTATCTTCAGTGTTCTTCCATGTATACAACCTTCTTTCATGATTCTTAAACCAAGTGTTAGTTATGATTATGTTGTGCTCTGTGCAAAATTCTACCAGGCGGCTTCCTCTTTCATTTCTTACCCCCAATCCATATTCACCTACTACGTTTCCTTCTCTCCCTTTTCCTACACTCGAATTCCAGTCACCCATGACTATTAAATTTTCGTCTCCCTTCACTATCTGAATAATTTCTTTTATTTCATCATACATTTCTTCAATTTCTTCGTCATCTGCAGAGCTAGTTGGCATATAAACTTGTACTACTGTAGTAGGTGTGGGCTTTGTATCTATCTTGGCCACAATAATGCGTTCACTATGCTGTTTGTAGTAGCTTACCCGCGTACCTATTTTGCTATTCATTATTAAACCTACTCCTGCTTTACCCCTATTTGATTTTGTGTTTATAATCCTGTAGTCACCTGACCATAAGTCTTGTTCCTCCTGCCACCGAACTTCACTAATTCCCACTATATCTAACTTCAACCTATCCATTTCCCTTTTTAAATTTTCTAACGTACCTGCCCGATTAAGGGATCTGACATTCCACGCTCCGATCCGTAGAACGGCAGTTTTCTTTCTCCTGATAACGATATCCTCTTGATTAGTCCCCGCCCGGCGATCCGAATGGGGGACTATTTTACCTCCGGAATATTTTACCCAAGAGGACGCCATGATCACTTAATCATACAGTAAAGCTGCATGCCCTCGGGAAAAATTACGGCCGTAGTTTCCCCTTGCTTTCAGCCGTTCACAGTACCAGCACAGCAAGGCCGTTTTGGTTATTGTTACAAGGCCAGATCAGTCAATCAATCAGACTGTTGCCCTTGCAACTACTGAAAAGGCTGCTGCCCCTCTTCAGGAACCATACGTTTGTCTGGCCTCTCAACAGATACCCCTCCGTTGTGGTTGCACCTACGGTACGGCTATCTCTATTGCTGAGGCACGCAACGGCAAGGTCCATGGTTCATGGGGTGGGGTGGGGGGTGGGGGTGTTGTAGTAGAGCTACTAAAGTGAGAGCAAACACACTTTTTTCTGCGCATATTGTAATGTTACATCCTATTCATAGTTTCCTAAATCCTTTTATTATGTCATCCATTATCTATTATTCCCTTTGGCATGACGAACAGCCTTCAGCAGTGTATCCTCCATTGCTGTTAAATACAGTCTCTCCCTACATTCAGTCCCTTAATATCTGAGGACTCATGTTTTCTTCAAACCTAACTGCACACATTCACTGATTACAAATCTAGCTTTCTACCTTTGAGTCAGTCATTCGCTTTCTTATAACACAGACATCACTGAGCATCTGATGACTTTGTTAAAATTTTGGGAGAAGATATTTCTAAATTTTGCAAAAGTAGTAACACCTCTATGACTCCATCGTACTGGTCTTACTCTAAGTTTGAATATATTAATACTTCTAAAGCTCCAATCCCATGAACTAAGCATGTGTACATGCCTTTGCTGATGAACTGTTTTTATGTAGACCATTTCCAAATCATTATGACATACTAACAATGCTTCTGAATTTCAAGAGATTCTTTACAGCCTTAAAAAAAAGCAGTTTATGCAGACTGGTTGCATAGAGTAATGGTTAAGGTAGAGTTCCCAACTGCAATAGGTTATGGGTTCAGATTACCTGAGAAGGTTAAAAATTTAATTTTTGAATCTGTATTGAAATGTCTTTGGTCATTTTTTAAATTTCTATTCCTTTGTCCCATTTTAATCACTGTATTAACTTTTTCAATTGCTCTCATATTTCCTTTCTATCCTCCTTTTTCCACTTGCAATCTTTGTGCATGTGAATTTAATTGTATATACTTATCTATCATAATATTTAAACATTTGAAAATTTGATCTATTGGTTATAAAACAAAGGACAAAATAATCTACATTGACTGTGCAATGGTGTAAAAAATTGCATTTTTCGTTATAAGATATACATTTCTTTTTAACAAGATTCAAAGTTTTTTAGATGATAATCTTAATACAAACATTTAAAACAAATTCTTAATGTGCTACGGCCAAAAAAATTCAAATGAAAGAAGAGTTTAGAGGTAAAACAAATTCAAGCAAAATGAGGAGTAAAAATAATTAATACCACAACCAAGAGAAAAATGTAAGATGATAAAATGGAAGAAATTAAATCGAAGTTTATGGATAAATATAATTATAATCAAATGAGCAAAGATTCCAAATGGCGAAAGAAAAAGAGGAAGAAAGCGAATGAAAAAGTTAATGTGGTAATTAAAATGATGTGGCAAAGGAACAGAAATTAAAAAAGTACATTTAAACCAAGTGATTGAATAAAAATAATGATCAATGTCATTTCAATAAAGATTTAGAAATAAAAAATTTCAGAGCACAACATTCAGACTCGCTACATTTTGCCTGTGATGACTACCTTAACCGCTACACTACACAATGAGTCTGTATAATAATGCTTTTTTTTAAAGCTGTAGAGTATCATGAGAAATTGCAAACGAGGGCCTACTATGGTGAATGGCTGAAGGGTGTGATATCTGGGACCTTGATCAACATAACCACAACGATCTTTTCAAAAAGTCAGTTGCCCTATTGGGGACCACCTCTTTTAGTCAGACACACTTTGTTTTCCACTGCTACTCCAGTGGTATGATTCTGTCTCATAGGGATGGAAACAGTTCACCTCTAGTTACAATTACAAATGCTTCACTATTGTATTGCAGTGATTGGGCAATCATTGGCAGATATTAATGCATTTGTAGTTGTGCTTTATGGTTAGGTTCCTTGGTACCCACCATTCTTAGACTTAACAACTACACTTTTCAGAAATAAATTAAGAGGTAGATCCAGTTCAGAAAAACAACCTCCCCTGATTATTATTCTTGTCAGCAGTGGAGGTCAATGGACATCAGGCTGCTCCTCAGTGCGCAACACTGTAAGCCATTTTAGGTGTCTTCCTTCCACAATACACACTACTGTACACCAGAACACTGTACTGAAAGCCCCAATAATGTCACCACCTGATACACCCTCTGACTAGATAAATCTGATGACTGTTCTGTCTCTCCTGCATGCATATAGCTGGTGGAGGGGCAATGTTCACATTATCAGAGTAGCAAGCAAGCAGATGTGGGTACTGCACTTATGCTTTTCATGCACGAAATATTTATTTATATTCTCTTGCTTTCAGCAAAGTAAGCTGCAATTATACCTGTATATAAATGTATTTCTACATGAAAAATTTTAGTTCACATCACAATCACTAAGATCCGGCAGTTTGTACAACTATTTCAAAATTATTCATGTCCCTTGTTAATTTACTAGTGCTTGGAATACAAAAATATAATAACTACTTTGTTAATACAGCAGAAAAAATAAAAAACAAATGTTCTTATGGCCAGCTTTCTTGCCACTAGAGGCAACAGCATTTATCTAACCATCAACTTTCACTGCAGTAAGTGTCGTGACTGCTTATGTTAGACTGTGGTATTACAGAGTCCAGGTCTGAATGCGTTATGGAGAACATACTCTTAAGCCCAGAATGAAATTTTTACTCTGCAGCAGAGAGTGTGCTGATATGAAACTTACTGACTCCTGAGTTTGAGTCTTGGTCCGACACACAGTTTTAATCTGCCATGAAGTCTCATACTCCTATGTCCTCTTACAACGTGAATGTTTGCAAACCATTGTTTTATTTTATGTTTTTTCCTTTACTTATGTCTCCTTTTATTAGCAGTACAATTCCAGTTTAAAACTATTTCCAATTAATGCTTCAGCTACAGCAGTTTCTAACCACATACTATGGCATCAACAAGAAATCCATTCATTAATGCACAAGGGGCATTCAGTGGCACACCTTTCATGCTTATAACACTCTCACTCTCTCTCTCTCTCTCTCTCTCTCTCTCTCTCTCTCTCTAGTTTCTCTCTGACTACACAAAATAAAAAAGGAAGAAAGAAAAACACTTACCAAATGTTTCATCAGGCATCTCTTCATACATTTCTGCTACTAGTGGCTTGTCTACCTTGGTAGCCTAAAACAAAGACCAAAAGTTGGCAAACTTTTTATAGCAAATGTAGGATTCCCTAAATCCACATTTCTTGAAGATAAAAGAAAAGTTAAAAATCACACTGATTGCAGAATTAATGATATAATTATCTGTATGTTGTAAATATACAACTAGTAAAAGATTAAATCACTGACTAGCAATTGCACGAAGTTGGGAATATGTATCTATTAAAGATGAAACAAAGAGTAACATACATAAACAGTTGACAACATTTTGATATCTTTAACTGCAACTAGTTACCTTATGAGCAGACAGGACAAACAAATTGAAATAAAAAGAGACTAAACATTCTGAATTTACACTGGGTATGGCTATTAAGTTTCTAGAAACAACCATAGATGGCACTACTAAGGTACTATATTATTGTTTTAAAATTTGTCATCTGAGTTATACACTGCAGCTCAGAAATTAGACAGGTAATTTGTTTGCAATGAATATTTACAGAAGCAAAGTTGCAAAAACCGCAAATTACATATGAAGGTTTTTGTTGGACGACTTTTGATGATTTTCTTAAAAGCATTAACCGACAATGCCTCTAACCACTTTCTTAAACTTCTACATCATGATTTTTAGAAAAGGCCACGTGAAATTCGTTTTCAGAATTTTATTGTGGCCACACTTCCATCGGAAACGAATTTCATGAAGGTTGAACAAAACTAGTTGTTGTTCCAAGAAACAGTGATGCTGTGTGCAACATGACTGAAGAGGATCTAACAGTGACATAGCGGCATTCTTAGGCATGTAAACAAAGTTTTATTCTGCATAAACATTTAGTTGTAAAAAAAAATGTCTGTTCACTGTGGATCCCACATGATTTGACCAAAATTCTAGCGTATGCATGTATAAATAAAATGCATAAAAGTTCAACTGGTAAAATGCAAAACCAGTGAACAACAGTGCCAAGGGAGAAGAAATTTGGATGTAACTGTAGAAGCAGCAATCAATTATATGGTTATTCCAAAATAAATGGAAGCCAACAGACACTTTGTTTAAAAGGTTGTGAACTGCAGATTTTTTTAAAAAAGAAACACAGAAAGGTAGGACATTCAGAAGATGGAATCTTGAAAAAGATGGATGATAGTTTCAAATGAGGCAACAACTCACAAATAGGCAACAGAAGTACAGGGTGATCCAAACTGATCTTTACAAGTTTTATTACATATATTTAAGAAATTGGGATTGGTAGAAAGGTGCAGTCTGCAGTGTAATGTTCACCCACACTTTAAGATATTTCTTTTTTATTTATTTTGCAATTGGTTACTGACAAAAACAGCCACCCTCAGGAGATAGCAGAATGTGGGAATGGTTGATAGAGATCAAATCCAACACTTAGGTCCAGCAGAATTTCTGGACATGTTACAGAAGCACACCACCATTACATCCAACCATCTGAAGGTTATAGACCTATGTACGGTTCAAAGAACGTGGAATGTGTGCAACAGGAGTTTATCTGGAGCCTAAGTACATCAATCCAGCAAGCCTCTCAACAGTTGGAGCTACTGCCTCCGACAGTGCACAGGGTGCCAACAAGAGACTGAAGCTTCACACCTACAAGGTGCAACTGCTGCATGCACTCCAGTCTGACTACAGGCCAAAATGCAAAGCATTTGCAACAAAATTCTGAGTCGCATCTACGATGACCGTGACTATCTGAAAAAGGCAAGGTTCACAGGCATAGCTTGCTTTTGTGTGGGTGGTTAAGTATACCCACACAATGTGAGGCTCTAGGGTTGTGGGGAAACATCCAGAGCTCAGTTAGGGATACAGCAAAGGAAACACTCATGGGAAACCCAGTGGGCAAGAAGAACTGGTTTGGAAAGGAATGTGCAGATGCCCTGGTAAGGGGAAAGGAAGCCAGGAGCAAGTGGCTAAAGGGGACAAATCCGGCACAGGGCAAAGCACAATTTGAGGTGGTCCAAAAGACTATACAAGCAATTCTGAGAAGAGGAAAGAGGAAATACATAAGGGATATCATCATTGAAGCAGAAACAGACTTCAGAGGACAAAAGACTAGGGAAATGTTTCTGAAGGTGAAGTAACTCTGCAAAGGTCACCAGGCCAAGCAGAAAATTGTCAAAGATTCCCATGTTAAGATCCTGATGAACGATAGGGACTTAGCTGAGAGATGGAAAGAGTACTTTCGACAGCTGCTAAACTGTGATGAACCCGAACTGCAGTTTGATTTCAAGTACCCAATTACAGCCGATGCAGACTATCCCCCACCTACCCTGGATGAGATAAAAACCATAATCAGACACCTTAAACAGAATAAGAGTACAGGTGAAGATGGAATACAGGCTGAAATGATCCTGGCAGGAGGAGAGAAACTTGCAGAAAAAATACACCGACTGATACAGGCAATATGGACCAAAGAAGAACTACCAGGAGAATGGGAAACAGCTCTGATTTGTCCAATACATAAGAAGAGCGACAAACTGAAATGTGACAACTATCGAGGAATCATCCTGCTTAACGTCTGTTATAAGATGCTGTCCAATTGCCTCATACACAGAATTCAGTCAGTGGCAGAATCAGTGATTGGCGAGTCCAAGGAAGTTTCCGGCCAGGACGGTCAACAGTAGATCACATCTTCAATCTCCAGCAGCTCACTGAGAAACTGGGTGAATATGGTAAAGATGCGCATATTTTATTTGTTGATTTTAAGAGGGCCTATGACTGTATACATCGCAAGAGCCTGCTCAACTGTTTAAGGGAGTTTGGCATAGCAGAGAAACTCATCAATCTGATAAAGATCTGTCTGAACAAAACACGTGCAAGGGTGAAGATGGGAAATCGCGTAACTGAGGAGGTTAAAACTGTGACAGGACTCAGGCAAGGAGATGGGTTGTCCCTATTCTGTTCAACTTTGCCCCCGAGAAGATCATACGCGAGACCTCTCAAGAGAACAAAGGGATTGAAATCAAAGGAAAGAGACTGGCATACATAGCCTATGCAGACGACATCTTTTTAACTCTCTAGGTCGGAAGAGGAGTAGGAGCAAATGACCAAACCACTAAAGGAGGCTGCCAGCAAATTTGGGCTAAACATAAACGAAGCCAAGACAGAGTGCCTCGTTATGACGTGTGGTCATTATCAGACTGCTGATCATCTACAATCACTGCTGGTTGGGGACCAGTCCTACAAGTGAGTGCAAGAATTCAAATACCTAGGGGCACTTCTCACTGAGAACTCTTCATGTGAAGCAGGAAACCGACCTTACCACAGCCTAGCACAACTGCTTTGGTCCAGATATCTCTAGTATACGGAAACAGGACTTCCATAAGCTCCTTGTTTTTGAGAGAAGTGTTTCAGGAGATCTTCAGTCCAGTTCTGGATGCAAATACAGGGAATGGAGGATCAAATACAACCAAGAGCTTGAGGAACTATAACAGTTCCTGCTATGTTGGGGTGCTGGTAAAGTCAAACGAATGCAGTGGGTCGGCCATGTGGCCCGGATGGAGGCTCACAGATGGCCTCGGAAGCTCTTGGATTTCACACATACAGGAAAGAGACCGCCAAAGACACAAGAAGCGTTGGAGGGATGGAATCCATGAAGATTTAAACCAAGTGTCAACATATGTGAACAGACGGTGGATAGCAGCAATGGACAGAATACAGTGGAGGAGGAAACTTGTAGATGCGTGCAGTCCACTGGGCCTGATCACGTAGTAGTAGTAGTAGTAGTAGTTGTAGTAGTAGTAAATCAGCCCTTCTAAATAAAAACTGATAATGTCAGGCTTATGGGGAAGCATTCAAATCAGCTTCTCCTTAACAACGCATGTAAAAAAGTAGTAATTCTTTCCACCACTACCACCATGCTATGCACATTTTCAGGTGTGGTAGCACTTTGATGAGCACTGTGTCATCTGCCTATAGCAATGCATCATATGGTCAGCACCTTCTCTAATTAACTTAATGGGTTACTGTATCCCCAGGCATCATGATCAACTGTGACGATACACAAAGTGACCACCAGTATAAGTGGTTCCCCTCCACCATGTTCCAAAAGCCTCATGCCCTTGAAATGAAAATTCACTTCTGAACGTGGAAGAATCTATTGAAGGTCTACAGTATAGGGGGTGGAAGGCACAGGAAAACCACCACATTAAAGATTGTTGTGGTATCTCTAGCCCCACTGGACGAAACACTTTAAGGAATAGCTGTTCCTGAGAAGGAATATTCTTGAGTAATGTGTCCACAATCTGACCTCCAGATGGGCATTATCCCAGGAAAAGTGTGCTAAGAGATTAAACAAGAAGAAGACAAATTCCTGGACTGAGGATTGGAGCCCATAATATGATAACAATGAATGAGAACGGTAAACTGGAAGATGTGAAGAAGGAAATGAAGAGATATAGCAGCATTTTAGGACACTGTAAAGTGTGATGGGTAGGAGAAGGAGAGAGTAAGGTGAATTACAAGGGAGGAGACCACAAAGGAGAAGGAGCAGTAAGATTATTGTATAAGAAGAAAAATAGAAAAGATTAAATAAGAACAGTGATAATGGGAGACTGGAATAGCAAATTGGGGATATGTAGGCATGGAAAGGATGTTGGAGATTATGGACTAGGACAAAGGAATTAAAGGGAAGACAAAGTGACAGGGTCTGAGAGAGTCTTGGCTTTTGGATTGCCAACATGTGGTCATGAATCATAAAAAAATACTGTATACATGAAAAAGCAATGTTTATAGACCCAGCTACCAGAAGGATTACCTTTTAACCAATCAAAGATTTAAAAACAGCATCAGTACATCTATAACTTTTCCAAGAGCAGATGCCAATACAAATCACAACTTGCTTGTAACAGACACAATAACTAGGTCAAAACATGTTAAAAAGAGACAACTTGTAAATAAGTGGAACCTGGCAAAACTGAAGAACGAAGATGCCAAGCCTTTTACACATAGTATGGGAGACAGATTGAGAATAGTGAGACTAAGCCTGGATATATCTGAAGAGTGGGTTACTAGCAGAGAGTCAATGTAGAAAACTTTAGAGAAAGAATTTGAAAAAGTGGAAGAAAGGAGGAATAAAAAGGAATGGATCACATAGTATGTATTGAATAAAATGGATGAACAGAGAAAATGGAAAATGACTATTCAGAAGAAGGAAAATGACAATATAGGAAACGGAACAACAATCTGCGGAGGACTACTGACAAAGCAACAGAAGACTGGATGAAAAAGCAATTTGAGCAAATAGAACCATTTTCGAGGAAAAATAGATGAAAGGTACAGAGTTGCAAAGTGTATAACAATGGAAAAATAAGTAAACAAGGAATGCTAACCAAGCGGGAAAAGGTAACAATGAATACTGACAAAAACAAACATGTACTGAAGACATACACAGAATGTCTATTTGATTCTATGTGCTCAGCATGAAGGATTAGTCCTAGACGATGAACAAGAATGTGACAAAAATCACTGGAGACCAATAACGGACAAAGTGATTAAAATGATCCAGGATCTTAAGGAATGAAAAGCAATGGACTGCGATCAAATACCATCCACGGGGCTGGATGCCTTTGGGAATGATACTATAACTGGAATTACAAATCTGGTCAGTAGAATATATGGCACAGGTATCTAGCTTCAATATCACCGTAAGACCATAATGTTTCCCTTAACAAAGAAATGAAATGGCAATTAATGTAAAGACTATATAGGACAATTAGTTTTCTATGCCTTGCTATCAGGGCTTTGACCAGAACAGTGTTGAGAGGAATAAAAAGGAAAATATAGGAGAATATCAGTTCAGAGTTAGAAAAGAAACAGGGTCCAGAGGTGCAATTTGGTGTCTTACAATGTAAATTTGTTTCGTTGACTGGGAATATGCATTTGACAAAACTGACTAGGCTCTGCTGTTGAAAAGATAGATTGGAAGGATAGCAGTTTGATAAAGTAACCCTTTATTGGGCAGAAAATGGTAGTTCGAGTATAAGATGAAACTGAAGAGATGTGAGTCAGGGTGGTTGTATGTCACCAGCACTTTTCGATATATGTGCTGAAAAGCTATTCAATAAGGCCTTGGAAAAACCAAAAGGACTTGTAGTGAAAGGAGAAAGAATAAAAACCATCAAGTATGCTGATAACATGACTGTGCTAGCAGAAACGGAGGTAGAGCTTCTCACAATGAAGGAGAATATTGTTAAGTGTGGGTGAAGAGTTTGGAATGAAATTGACCATTGGCAAGACCAAAGCAATGGGAATCAGAAAAGATAACATAATTAGTGTACCCCAGATGGTATTAGAAGAGGTTCAGTCATTCCAGTATTTGGAAAGCTTGATAAGTTCCAGTGGAAGTTGTACACAGGAAGCGAGATGCAGAATGTCAATGGGAAAGAAAGCTTTAGGGAGAGTGAAAGGTTTGTTAACAGCCAGAAGTATCCCCATTTACTTAGAAAGAGGTTAGATAAACATTTTGTATTGAGTGTGATGTCTTATGGCTCCGAAATGTGGACAGTCACACAGGAAGAACAAAAATATTTAGAAAGTTTTGAAATGTGGTTACAGAGAAAGTGAAATGGACCAATAGAATGAGAAATGAGGTGCTGGAGAGAGTCAGAGAGGAGAGAAAATTCAGGAGGATGATAAAGAAGACAAAAACTTCTTGGATGGGACACACACTACTTAGGAATTGTCTACTACAGAGAACCATGTAGGGAAAAGAGGGAGCAGTAGAAGTAGGTTTGGAATGCGAACAGGTGTGGAGAGAGGAAGAAGTTACAAGAATATGAAGAAGTAGGCTTAGGACATAAATGGAGGTCATCCAGCTGATACCTATTCAAGGACAGATTTACTGAAAGAAGTAGTAAAATAGTACGGTAGGGATCTATAATCTGCAACATGAATGAACAGAATGAATTTTGGCTTTGAGGGTATGTATAGCAGTGTATCAGCAATAAGTAATTAAGAACATGTTTGATAAGAAGTGTAAACCTAGAAGAATTCATCCACTGTACTATATCAATAATTAAGGGTTACATAACAGGATATGAGAGTGCTCGATTTGGCACAAATAATGAGAAACATTTCACTACATACAGGCCATCCTGCTTTGAAAATGGTTTCTTTATGTGTGTGTGCGCGCTACTTTATTCAGGCATACCCATAAGCACTACCTAAATTCTCCTTGTACTGCATCCAGAGTGAGGGGTGAGGAGCTGTGTTGGGTGGAATGGGTGAGATAAGCAAGGAGGGGTGGAAGGGTGAGGAAAGAAGGGATGGAGGGTGAAAAATGAAGGAAAAGGCAACAAGGTTACAGTACAGCAATGTAATACTGGCAAAGCTATCTTAGGGGAAGCTGGAGAAATCACATGCAACAAACACCGAAGTAAAAGAGTGAGTTGCAGAGGGGCAACACACTAACACAGATCTTTAATGATGATGCATGCAATTTATCTGCTTACAACTGCTCCAAAAGTGAACAAGTAACAACACTGTCTGAAAATGGATGTAGGAAATAAGTGCTTTCTGCATGTGTCTTGCAAGAAAGGTATGGTTGTGCACATGCAGCATTGATACTAAAAGCTGGTTTGACAGATTGAAATTATTAGTCTACAAAAAACATTATACTTACTTAAAATAGACACACATTTGGATGCTAATCTCAGCAGAAATAACAAAAAATCCACCGACTACCAATTACTCAAAAAATTTCATTTAGGGTGCATACAGAATCTGAACAATATTAATGAAGCTATAAAATGTAATTACTTCTGTCAACAATGGGAGTATACAGTACAATATTTTTTGACACTACACAAATTTTGAAGTTCACACTTTTCAGTTTCCACAAAAGAGTTTATACTTCATATTTTCACATTTTTATTATAAAAACAAAGATGCTGTAACTTACCAAACATGAAAGCGCGGGTAGATAGACACAATAAAAAAACACACAAACACACACACAAATTTCAAGTTCTCGCAACCCAAGGTTGCTTCGTCAGGAAAGAGGAAAGGAGAGGGAAAGATGAAAGGTTGTGGGTTTTTAAAGGAGAGGGAAAGGATTCATTCCAATCCCGGGGGTGGAAAGACTTACGTTAGGGGGGGGGGGGGGGGGGGGGGGGGGGGGGGGGGGAAAGGACAGGTATACACACCCGCAAGTTTTTTATTTTGTTTTAGCTAACGGATGTTTAGTTTTACAAAAACTGCAATATCTAGGGTCTCAGACCTGATAGAAAGCTCAAATTTGTTTTAAAATACTCTTAATTGTATAGGCTATTAGATAAAAGAAAAATTATGTTGGCTTTTTAACCTGTTTAATAGTTATCTAATTTTTAAAATAATATTAATTATATTTTAAAAATAAAAAATACCAAGTGACTTAGACACCGAAAATAAGTTTTTGTCTTCTTGGAGTAACAATGTACACTTGGATTTTGTTTTGTTACTCCCGTGTTTTGAAGTAAAAAATTATTACAGTGTTAAATAGCGCTTAAATAGCATTTTATTAAGTTTATTTGAACTCTCAGTAAGTACAGTTACTTAGTTTACAGAGATTCTTTTCCAATATCCTATAAAAGTAACCAGAACAGTAATCAGACCAAAAGTGAAATCAGTATGTCAGATATTCAAACCTGTAGTGTAGGGTTATTAAAAAAATCTGTTTCCAAACAACCTACACACCTTCAAAAAAGGTGCAACCGGTATCAGAATTGAGTGAGGAAGAAAAAGATTTGATCCACTAACGATCTGGAATTAATCTGTGTGAATTTAAGAATATATGGTCACACCACAGCTACTACTTTTTAAATGTTTTTGAAAAGTATCAAACAACATGTGTAGACCCACTAAAAAAACACAAAAAGCCCATCAAAAAATTGTTGAGAAGTGTAGGCTTGGATCTTTCTAAACAATTACTGACAAAAAATATTTGCATAAAACCTGGACAAAAGCTTTGCTCAACATGCTGTAACTTTTGAGGAAAAATTAAGAGTTGAAGTCAATGAAAGTGAAACAGATGATGAAGTCATGATTGAATTAGAATCATTGGAATCCAGAAATGACTCTCTTGTACAAACAAACATTGCTCTTGATTATTTAGGTGGCTTGTCAAAACAAAGTAAAGGGTCTTATTTTGAAAGGAAGGTTAGCAGTATTGAAAAGACTGCAAAAAAGGCGGTTTCAAAAGCATTAAAATATGATGCACCAAGTTCGGATGATGACAAAGAAGATAAAAGTGTGGTTGAGAAAGCAAAGGATTTTGATGTAATGATTTCTCTTATGAAAGAGAAGATTTCATCTGTTGGGAGGTCTAGAAAAATCCAGATTCTGACTTTGGCTCCAGATTCTTGGACTCGAAATAAAGTGATGAAAGAATTTAATGTAAGTGAGTACATGGTGCGACAAGCTAGAAAGCTAAAATCGGAAAAGGGTATTTTGGAAACTCCTGGTCCAAAAAAGGTAAAACTCTTTCTGAAAATACAGTAAGACTTTTAACCAATTTTTATGAAAAGGATGTAAGTTCCAGAGTGCTACCTGGAACAAAAGACAAAGTAAGTGTTCAAAAAAATGTGTACATGCAAAAAAGACTCATTTTGTGTAACTTGAGAGAACTCTATGATTCTTTCAGATGGGAGAATCCTGAGGTAGAAGTAGGATTTTTCAAAATTTTGTTTCTTGAGACCTAAATGGTGTATCCTTGCTGGTGCTGCAGGCACACACACTGTATGTGTATGCAGTATCCACCAGAATGTTAAACTATTACTGGATGCTGTGAAAATTGAAGACTCTTATAAAGACCTAATTAAGATGCTTGTGTGCAACACAGAAAACCAAAACTGCATGCTACATCATTGCAACAGCTGTCCTGCAAATACTGCACTAACAGAGTGCTTAACTGAAAAACTAAGTGAATATTATGATTTAGAAGAAGAAATTGTAATCAGTCAGTGGGTTAACACAGACAGGGCAGAAATGATCAAACATCTATCAGCGTTGAAGACTACATTTCTTTATTGTTTAGGTCATTGGAAAAGCTGACCCCACACTTGTTTATAGCAAAATCCCAATCAGCAGCCATTAAAAGATTGAAAGAAGACACCACCCAAAACAGCAATTATTGTGATGGATTTCAGTGAAAATTATTCCTTTGTTATACAAAATGAGCTCCAAAGTTACCACTGGAATAGAGGTGGTTGTACTCTACATCCAGTTGGAGTTTTTCTAAGAATGAGGAAAACAATGTTTTTGGTTCCAACCACTGTTTTATTAGTGATGACCAAGAACATGACACTGGTTTTGTTAACTTTGTACAAAAAGAAATTACAAAGTGGCTGTATTACATCATACTGACATTGACTCAGTTCACTACTTTACAGATGGTTGGGCTGGGCAGTACAAAAATGGAAACAGTTTTAAAAATTTGACTGAACACTTGAGAGACTAATTTGAAGGCCCAACACTCTTTTTTTGCAACAAGTCATGGGAAGTCAATTTGTGATGGCCTAGGAGGAACTATTAAAAGAATTTTAAGGAAAGCCAGTCTACAGCTTTCAGACAAAGAACAAATAATGACAGCAATCGATGTGTATAAGTTTTGTGAAAAAAAATATTGAAAACATTCATTTTCACTTTATTGACAAAAACAGAAGTTGATTTGCTACGGTTAAAACTAGAAAAACGTTTTTCAGCAACCCGAACCATTCCTGGAACAAGAAGTTTTCTTAACTTCAAACCACTTCCAACAAACAACCTTGAAATTAGAAGGACTACAGATAGTGTAAAACCCTCCTTAGTCTTTTCTTTCCATTCTTCTTCTGATTGGGTTCGTGTTGAACCATCCATAAATAGCTATGTGGCTGCAAATTATGATGGTAACCGGTACCTTGGCCTGGTAAAAACAATATTCAATGATGAAGAAGATGCAGAAATTCTATTTCTACATCCTTCAGGACCCGCTGCATCATTTTATTGGCCTGAAAGAGAAGATTCCTGCATAGTGCCTTTGGAGCACATAGTCTGTGTAGTAGACGCACCTCAATCAAGCGGCACTGGGAGAATGTATTACTTCAAAAAAGACTGTATCAAAAGAACTGAAAGCTCTTGGATGAAGTGGAAAAACAGTTTGAATCAGCATTAATGTTTATTAAAAAGACAAAATTACTCAAAAAAATTCAATGTTTCAAGCAATCAGTTGGGTTATACATAAGTGCCGTAAGTAAACTATCTTTGTACATAATTCTAATGTAATCTACTATAATTAATAAACATGTTAAAAAGCCATTATTTTTGTTTTATCAAGTAGCCTATATGTTTAAGAGTAAATTAAAACAAATTTGAGCATTCTATCAGGTCTGAGACTCTTATAAAACAAAACATCCGTTATAAAAAAAAGAAAAAATACATATATATATTTTTTTTTCATAGAAAATAATATATTTTAATAGCATCATTTTTATCTTCAAATATGTATAATAAATAAACTTGCTGCAAAAATTCATGATGTTATCTAAAAGAGTTTTTAAGATAAGCAAATTTAAACTTTTGAATACAAATTAAATTGACCATTTCCGAAGGTTCAGAAAAAACAAAACATAAAAACTTTAAAAATTTATAAAAAAAACTGTAAGAGATACAGCCAAAAAAAAATAAAAAAAAAAAAAAAAAAAAATTTGCAGGTGTTGTCAGGATGGTATTAGAACCATTTGAGCCAAATTTCATGAAAATCTAAGGAGGTGGGTGTAAAATTTATTTTTTATTGGGTGATTTGATATGGAATGACCCGAAAGCTTGAAATTTGTGTGTGTGTGTTTTTTATTGTGTCTATCTACCAGCGCTTTCACGTTTGGTAAGTTACAGCATATTTGCTTTTTACATATATTTTTCCCACATGGAATATTTTCCCCTATTATATATATTATTTTTATAATTCTATAAGTGATCTATTTATGTAACTGTGCAATACTGGCTTAATTCACACGAGAACCAAGAAACAGCAAGTAAACATTACAGACTTTACGAAAGTCTGTTTTGCATTTATGGTGTAACAATTGGTGACCGTAATTAATTAATTACCTTTTTTTTTGGGGGGGGGGGGGGGGGGGAGGCAGAGAGATGCACAACAGCATGGGTTGTGAAGGCAGGCAATGGAATTGAGCATGTTATGGTCAGCAACAAGTCCTGTCACACTGTGGTCAACTCTGCTCTTGGTCACAGACAATATCCGTTCAATCGTGTGTTGGACAATATCCATACATTCACATGGACAGTTAAATGGTGGTCATGATTATATAAATACAAATGCACTGCAAACCTCAACCTCATGGAACATCAGTCCTTTCCTATGGCCCCATCTTTAGTAGCACATCAGAAGTCACTAATGTTGGACTGGTCAAAGATTACTATAATGAAAAGATTTTGTTGCCAACTATCCCTCCCTCCAAAACTGAGAAAAGTAACATTGAATTCTCTCTCTTCTAGACTATATCTCCATCCAATTATGACCCTCCCACACTTCCACCCAACCACCCTCTGGTTATCATCCCAGAATTACTTCCAGATGTCATCTTCCTTTCTCAAGGACATAGTCCTCTAACTGAAAGAAAGGACAGTCATACACAACCTTAAAATGTGCCTGTTTTTATCATCCTAACAGTCTTTATCTACTGGAATATTTTCATGATGAAATGCAGTGATTACCTGACAAAGAAGATGCCAGCAGTCTGACTTTCACCTACACTATGTGACCGAAAGTATCCGGACAGCACCATAAACATACTTTTTCATATTAGGTGCATTATGCTGCCAACTACTGCCAGGTACTCCATACCAGTGACCTCAGTAGTCATGAGACATTGTGAGAGATCAGAATGGGGTGCTCCGCGGAACTCACGGACTTCAAACGTGGTCAGGTGATTGGATGTCACTTGTGTCATCCAGCTGTACGCGACACTTCCACACTCCTAAACATTCCAAGGGCCGCTGTTTTTGATGTGATAGTAAAATGGAAATGAGAAGGGACACGCCCAGCACAAAATCATACAGGCCGACTTCATCTGTTGACTGACAGACTGCCGACAGTTGAAGATGGTGGTCATGTGTAATAGGCAGACATCTATACGGACCATTACACAGGAATTCCAAACTGCATCAGGATCCACTGCAAGTACTATGACAGTTAGGTGGGAGGTGACAAACCTTGGATTTCATGGTCGAGCGACTGCTCGTAAGCCACGCATCACACCAGTAAATGCCAAATGACGCCTCACTTGTTGTAAGGAGTGTAAACACTGGACGACTAAACAATGGTAAAACATTGTATGGACATTTGTCAATGTGTGTAGTGCCAACACTAAAATTTGGAGGCGGTGGTGTTATGGTGTGGTTGCGTTTTTCATGGAGGGGGCTTGCACCCCTTATTGTTTTGCATGGACTATCACAGTACAGACCTACATTGATGTTTAAGCACCTTCTTGCTTCCCACTGTTAAAGAGCAATTTGGGGATGGCAGCTGCATCTTTCAACACTATCGAGCACCTGTTCATAATGCACGGCCTGTGGCAGAGTGAGCAGGCCAGTCCATCACAAGGATGTTATTTTCATGTAACCAGAGTCCTGACCTGCATCCTATAGAACACCTTTTGGATGTTTTGGAATGCAGACTTCATGCCAGACCTCACCGACCAACATCGACACCTCTCCTCAGTGCAGCACTCTGTGACGAATGGGCTGCCATTCCCCAAGGAACCATCCAGCACCTGACTGAACGTATGCCTGTGAGAGTGGAAGCTGTCATCAAGTGTAAGGGAGGGCGAACACCATATTAAATTCCAGCATTACCGATGGAGGGCGCCATGAACTTTTAAGTTATTTTCAGCCAGGTGTCCGGATACTTTTGATCACATGGTGTATAAGCCCTAACACACTGATTACATCCCAGAAAACCAACATAACCACTAATTACTACACAAATCGCTACACCCAAGCCCGATAATGTCTCCTCAATCAATCTCCCTCTATGCCCCTACTACCCATACGTCCATATTCCGTATCACCTAGCCACCCTAGACGCGCCATTGCAGCTGGTTACTGTGCCCCTATGTAATCAATCATGGTGCTACTTGACTGAAACCAATGCATTAACAGCGGCCTCATTTATAAAATCAATGATATCAACTATTTTCTTCATTACCTCTCCACTGTTCCCATGTCATTTTCACCCAGATGTTGGCTTGTCACGTTTTATGTCACATCAATCCTTGTAATCTGGTTTCCAAACCTGTTTCCATCCCCTCCCCAGCTACATCCCAATACAAGCTTCTCTGAATTACATACAAGGATGTTGTTCTAAAGCCAGTTTTACACAAACAATGTTTTTTCTGAACCGACTACTTGTGGTGGGAGTGGGTATGCAACAACAATGTTCAGCTGGCTGGGTAAGTGTAGAATTCTAAAATCAAGAGTATGTGTAGAGTGAACATAGGCTGAACTGCGGGGCAATAGTGTCAACTGCTAACACTGGAGTCTACTAACTCATGCTCACTCGTCTTATAGTAATGGATTTTTATTTTCTTGATCTTTATTTAACAGTTTGCTTCATTATTTTGTGAGACACTGCAACATTCTTCGTACGAGCATTCTCCCACAAGAATGGGAAAAAAAACTTAAGTTTTAAAACACATGAAGAAAGAAACAGCATACACTGTGCATAGATAATGTAAATAGAAAATACCAAAGTTTTAAGAAAACTGTTTCAACAGTTGGAGCAAATAAATCAGCTCTGCTCATGGACAATAACAGTTCTACACATTATTTAACACTTAGACAGAAGCAGCTTAACAAATAAAGTAAAAAAAAAAATTCTTATGTACTGCCTCCCAAATATTGTTTTGTATGTTTGTATACACTTTCTCAGGCAAATAAATTGGATGTTTTGAAAGGTTAGAATGACACTTTTTATAATCGTTTAGATCCAAACAGTGTGGAAGATTTATGAACTACACCATCCGTCATTTACGGTCCCTAAATACTGTTACTACATTTTTACTTTCTATAAGAATGATTGTCCTTTTGCATCCTCACTTTCACTGTTCAGCACTAAGTGACGTTACATCATGCTGCGTGCAGCCATTACATGGGTGAAAGTAGTACACTGCCTGAGTGGCATGGTCAACTGTGTCCACAGTGTGTTTATTTCACAACATGAAATTAGACACCTAGGCTCTGAAGTAAATTTGAACAATGGCTGTAACATCAGGAAAATTTTAGAAGTTGACACATTGCCTGTCCTTCAGCCATTTCAACAGGATAAATTTCAACATGAAAATGCCCAGCCATGTATTGTTAGGAATGTGCATGCCATCTTCAAAAGAACAATGGCTATTGTTGCTTCCCTGGCCTTCATGTTCTTAAGAAGACATGTAGTGCAGCAAACATGTCTGGCTTATAGTCGTTCACAACTTGTTCACAATAGTGCCCCAACAAGCATAGTTGATTCTTTGTAGAATAATATAAACGGTGAAGAAAGGGTTCTCAAGAAAGCGAATTATGACCCTCTCAGATAACATGCCTAATCTTTTTAGATACTCTGACTGCAACACATTGGGGATTTATACCATCCTGAATTCTCTGTCAGAGATCATACATAGCAGTGTGATCGTATTCATTTGCATACTGTGAAGAGCCTAATGTGTGGTACAGGGAGATCATTTTCACAAATTTGCTTAAGGGAGTTAAGTTTACAGAATAAAGATTATCTGAAATTGCAATCTATGTTGGTGAATGTGTTGAAGGAAGGAACCTTAGGTGTCTCACTGGCAAAGATGTTTATATATCTGATACAATATGACATTACAGTGCCCAAGTTTTTCCAGACTACAAAGCAAACTTCTTTCAGACAGGCATGCATGTCTGAAGCGACAGGCACTTCAGCGATGACAGCCTTTACGAAATACGTGAAATGTATTCACAGTTGTGAATATGAACAGTATACAGCTGATGGTTGTTCATATTCGCAACCACAAATACATTTCATGTACTTATCGAACAATGGAAAATCCAGAATGGAATGTAACAATATTATGAAAAAGGTTAGTTGCTACTTACCATATAGTGGAGATGCTAAGTCGCAGACAGGCACAACAAAAAGACTCAGAAAGTGAGCTTTTAGTCCCACATGCACGCACACAGTGTCTCTAGCTGATGTGCGTATGTTGTCCATTTTCGACAAAGGCC
Source organism: Schistocerca serialis cubense (assembly GCF_023864345.2). Classification (NCBI taxonomy): domain Eukaryota; kingdom Metazoa; phylum Arthropoda; class Insecta; order Orthoptera; family Acrididae; genus Schistocerca; species Schistocerca serialis. Next base: position 508,343,478 of record NC_064642.1, on the reverse strand, counting down.
TTGTCGGCCAAAAGCTCACTTTCTGAAGTCTTTTCATTTTGTCTGTCTGCGACTTCGCATTTCCACTGTATGGTGAGCAGCAACTACCCTTTTCACAACATTGTTTTATGTATTTATAAATCATTTTTTGCAACAAAAGATGGTTTGGAAATGAAAAATATAAAAGAGATTTCCCAACACTTTGAAAAATAAAATTAATTTTGTTGGGGTAAGAGTAAAATTAATTTGAGATAATATTTCTTCATCACTAAGAGAGTTTAAAATTAGTTGTACTCATATTCACTTTTGAAACTAAAATTGTCTGACAATGCAAAAAACACTGAAAGAAATCATTTAATATTTTATGTAAAATTGACATCACGAAGAGAAGACTTTGGCACAAATGACAATATTAATTAAAGTGTCAAAACAATTTGACAATTCAAGCATGTTCTTAATGGTCATGGAGGAAAATTAAATGAGTTGTCTTTTGCTTAAAAAAATAAATAAATAAATAAAATATTAAAAAATTATATTTATTGAACCGAAGTGTGTAAATAAGTTATTGATGTTCACAAAGACATCTGATAATTGAACACATCATATGTCTCTATTAAAATCATTTCAACAATGTTTCTAAATATGAGACTTATGAATGAAGTTTCTTCTATGAATTTTCTGATGAAGATAAGCAACGATATATGAGTTTTCTATAACTAAAACAGCTGTACCTCTCAAGGCAGCACAGCTCCATGGAAAGTAAAAGCTTGATCCCCGTCACAACTCTGACCCCTATGTTCGGGGTTCTCACAAACAATTACCTCTCTTCATAACTGAGGAAGTATGGTACATTATGTACCACCTCTCTATCGAATAGTGCTGCCTGGTTGTGTATCCATGACTACTCTGATGAACAATGAATATTACTTCCTTACTTCCACGACAATGCTACACACTATTCACTGTTTATTTTGAGCAGTAATTATGAAACCATTGTAATGTGTTCACATCAATTTCACTTGCTAAATCTAGCACCAAGAACATTTTAGTTTTTTATGAAAGTCAAAATGACTAAATGACAGATGTTTATGATTGGTTCCAGACAGCTGTCAGCCCCCCAGCAAGATTCTTTAAGTTTGGAAACTAGGGGAGAAATAATGACAGAACTGATGCTATGAGCACACACAGTGTCTGGTGTAAATAGCTCAGTCGGTAGAGCACTGGCTGCACAAGGCAAGGTTCCAGATTGACTATTTGTAAATGGCATTTTTGGACTGTCTTACTAGTTAATTTTTTATGATGAAAAAGAAATATGACTAGAAAATATAACAGGCAATACACATATATTTCAGATTTTCAGAATGTTTTCAGTGTGTGTTGTCTGTTATACTTTCTAGTCCTATTTCTTTTTCATCATAAAAAAAGAAACTAAAGACAGTCCAAAAATGCCACTTACAAACAGAGATAATGTGCAGATTCAAGTCATTCCGGATAAAATTGAAATTCCAGCACATGGAAACAGTGTTTTGGGCTGGGTCTGGAAAAAATGCTCTACCAACTGAGCTATTTACACCAGACAGCGTCAGCGTCAGTTACGTCATTATTTCTCCCCTCGTTTCTAAACTTAAGAATCTTGCTGTGGTTGTGGGGGTGGGCGGCTGACAGCTATCTGGGTCAAAAACAGATTTTTTTTTAAGTAATAATTTTGAGAAATGTTCTTACTAACTTATCAATGTACCATACTTTGGTTATCACTTTTAAAAATAATAAATGCAGTATCAGGCAATATTACTGTGTGTGTCCTTTACAACATCACTTTAGTTTTCCTGTGTCACAAAACTAATGACTAATTCTGTTTGCTCTAAACAAATGTGTAATAATGCAACAAAATTAATTTACAATTTACACTTTGACAATCAGCAAATGCAGACAAACTGTAGTTTATTGTATCTTTATGTTGAAATGAAAAAGAGTACATCTAATTTAATCAGAGATACTAATAAAAATGTTACCTCTCTATATTTCTGCAGATACAGTTTCAGAGGTTCAACATAATTATCAAATCCTAAAGTGGTCATTGCAAATAGTATATCTTCACCATTAATAGTCTTTCTTTTCTCCATGTGACAACGATCACTTGCTTCACTTGTAATAAAACTTATAAATTCTGAAACACACTCCTGCACACATTCTCTTGCATCTTTAGCAATCTTTCCTGGTTCTGGTATTCCTCTTTTCATAATTTTTGCAATGTTTGCAATTGGTAAGAAACGATCCTGCTCTCTCAATGGGTATCCTGGTTTATCTCCACCTCCTTGATTTGAATCATCAGTATTTTCAGCTGTAAGAATTGCATCACCATCATCTGAAAATGTAATCAAATAATTAAAATCATTTACATTTAATCAGCTAATAATAAATTTATAAAAGAAGTACTACAACACAATGGATTAACATATGATCTTACAGGTGTACTTATATAAAGATAATTTATCAGTAATTATGCTTTCAATTACTTTAAAATAGGACTTGATACAATTCAATTGTGTGTTTCATGAGGCAAGGCTCTCATCATCATTCTGACGTCACTCAGTTTGTGGCATTCATTAAATGAAATAAACACATTGTAGTAAGGGTCCTCGTCTTATACAAAATTATCCACTTCGCACACTGCAACTTCACAGTGTGAGTGTGGGTACCAAAAATGTCCACTTGACGCTTGTCGCAGTGTCTGGAGGAAGTAGGAGTTGCTTCATATGAGATATCCCTGTGTAAGAGCAGCTTGTGTTCACACTTCTAGCTATTACCTCCTACAATAAAATAAATCCAAAAAGCTGTTAAAAATCTCTATCTGCTATCACGCATTTATTTTATTTAATGAATGCTACATACTGAGTGGCCTGCTGATAAGAGTACTACATGGCCCAAAGGCAGGTTTGAATACCCGAGTGCTTTACTAGGCATATCTCCATTGAAGTTTTTCCAGCCAATGAAATGATTACCCAGATGTTTATATGGGATCTACAATTTAATATTGACTCCAAAGCAAGATGGAACTCTGCATTCATCACATTAACAAACATTGTCAGGGGTGAAAGAAGTTGTTCCAGCATAAAAGTCAAGTGCTGGCATGACGGTCAGGAAGGGTAGAGCAGAGAGGGCTGTGAAGAAGACATCAGCCAATAGTACGCTGACCAGCCCTCTCTAGGATGACACCAAGACAGCAGTGGCCTCTAGATGAAGAGAACACGTGCGCCATGCCGCCTGGCCACGGCTCAGTTGAAGACTGACCATACTACAAGCTCTACAGCAGCGACTTAGAAACTGTATTGTTTCACTTGTATTAGGAGTTTTGTATACTGAAGAGATTTTCTTATTTTGTCTGTCACCCATTGCTTGCGACACACCAACGTAAATTCTCAAAGTTAAGTTCTTGTTATTTATTTTACTGTAATAAAAATTCATTGATACAATTTGCCTGAATAGTCTTCTAGTGATCTAAGAAAGCAGGAAAGCAGGTTTCTTAGACACCCCATAGGATGAATAGGCAGGACACAACAGAAGTTGCAAGTAGCAGGCAAAAAAACTCTCTCCAAAGATCACATTGATACAAAAAATTCTTAGGTCACTTTCCTAAACCACTGAACTTTACCAGATGTACGCACTGAATATTTTGTTAAGTTTACCTGTGTGACCTGATCTTTTGAATGTTCCATTGTAATTATTTTGCAGTAAAATATTAGAAATGCAAGCAATAAATTGAAAATTGATGAAATCATTCTAAACTAGCACCACTAAGAATTATAAGCAACAGTGACAGCAACTAAATAAATAATGAACACTTAAATGTTTCAAAAGCTGGTAATTTAAAATGGTTATATAAAGCAAAATATGAGCATTATTGTATACATACATCACGATGATTAGCTATTTGCCATCGACTACTTGATTAAGGGCATCACTAGAGTTTTCACTGGATTATGGTCTTTAGGTTATATTCAAGCATATATTGCGCACTATGTTCAGTAAGTGACTCACTTTAGATTTTTCCATTTATTTTATTTTCTTATTTTGCACACAATGAAACTTTGATTGAAATAACCATGGAGAAACAACCTTCTTTTTTGTTAAAGTCCAAAGAATAATAACGCTACTATGTCAACATTATTAAGGCACACACTTCACAAACACATACAAATGAAAACAAAGTACTTTGTCATGTTTGCATATCACCTCCTTCTCAGTAGTGAAGTCAGTTTATGATTTCAACTAATCTCGTTGGAAATTGAATTTAATGACCACACCTTTTTTTTTTTACCTCTCTCTAGAGTCTTCTTGTTGGACCTGGGTTGACAATTCCACTCAAATGTCTTCGTGGTGCTTATTATTTTTGTTCATCAGGTATAAAGATACTTTTTATCTGGTCTTTCACTTTAAGTAAAAAAAACTTTGGGGTCCTTTCAATCACTTCATATGGAGGCTCTAGTGCCTTTTCACTTGATCAGTCCTTACAAAAACGTACGCTGAGTTGCTAAAGCCCATATGTATGAATGCTGTCTCTTTTGCTCTGTGGGGATATTGTACAGGTTTTAGATGATTCATATACTGTTTCAGTTGTGACACAATTTGAGTAAGTCTGCATCCCTTACTGTGCCATACTCTTGGGGGGGGGGGGGGGGGGGGGGGGGGGGGGAGGGGGGGGGGGGGGGGGGGGAGGAGAAGAGAAAATCATCACCTGGTATCCTGGGGTGGGCTGTAAACTATTTCTGCAGCTGTAGCATTAGTGTTCTGTCTAATGGAGCACTGAAGACTGAAAAGGATTAAAAGTATTATTTGAGTCCATTTAGCAGTTGCAATAGCACGGATCACTGCTTTAAGTGTTTGATAAAATCTTTCAATTTTTCCATTTGATTGAGGGTGATATGCTGTAGTTTGGTTTGATTGCAACCACATATTTTTGATAGTGCTTAGAATAGCTCAAAGTTAACTGTTTTCCATCGTCAGTCAATACTTGGTATGGCATTCCCAATCCAGTTATTCAATAATTTAAAAATGCCCTCACCACTGCTTCGACTTTTATGTCCATAACAAATACTACATCTAGCCAATATGTAACTATATTGATGCTTGTTACACCATCAGAAGGAGGCACTGCTCATATGAAGTCAAGGTAATTTATTTTGAAGCGTTCATCACTACTGGGAAAGTTTCCTAATAGCACTTTTAACAGGTTGTGATACTTTGTTTTTCTGACAATCAGTACATGTTTTCATCTAATTTTGGACATCCTTTTCTGTACTGATACACATAAAGTGCGATAGTGTTGGTAAACAGTATACCTACAGGCTTCAGGAATATAAGGGCGAGTAATTTGTATCTCCATTTGTCGATGGTATTTTAATTCAAGTGATGTATGATGACTGGACTGTAGTTTATGAAGATCATCATCATCATCATCATCATCTGACATATTCGACAGCAATGTATATACTAAGCAGCTCTCTGTCATATGTGGAATACTACTTAGTGTCATTGTGAACTTTTTTGGGGAAAAATTCACATTGTCCTCCACTGTATCTCGCCAATGTTGCTGTGCCGTACCTAATGCAAAATCTGATGCATCCACAAATAACGTGGGTTGATTACATGAACCGGGGAATGTCAAAAGTGTTGTATTTGCAAAATATTTGCATTTGTGGCAAAAAATGCCTTTGGCGATTTTTAATTGTACCTTTTAAGTAAATAATTCAGCAAAGCTTGGTTTTCAGCAGCGTGTTTCGAACATCGACAGCAGAAATTGATGATCCGTAATAATGCTCTAAGTTCAAAATAAATCACCTTGACTTCATATGAGCAGTGCCTCCTTCTGATCATTTGTAGTTCGTTACTGTTGCTACCCTTTCTGGATCTGGCTTCATTCCTGCAGGTGTAGCTAAATATCCCGAGAATGTTAGACCTTTTACACCAAATACTGAGTTTCCAATATCTATTACAAAACCATGCTAATTCATCTGTTTAATGGGTGAATTTAGTTGCTCAACATGTTGCTCTGGACATTCTGATGCTATCAAAATATCATCCAAATACGGGAAGCAGAAATCTAATTCTGTTAAAACTTCACGTATAAACCTCTGAAATGTGCTAGGTACATTATGAAGTCCGAAGGGCATATAATTCAATGCATAAAGACAAAAGGTACAATAATAGCCAATTTTTGTTTATTAATCATTGGCTAATGGAATTTGGTAAAACTCTTTCAGTAGGTTAATCTTTGAGGATATCTTTTTTTCCTTTTGAAGCATGAAATTTACATCAACAACTCGTGGAACTGGATAGCAATCTGACAGTGTCCAGTCATTCAGATGGTGACGATCTCCCCAAACTTGCCACTGACCATTTGGTTTCTTAACAAGGTTTAGTGGACTAGCCCATAGCATTTGTGATGGATGTATAATAGCATTATTTAACAGAAACTGAAATACTTTTTTAGCAATATGCAATTTATGTAGGTCCAATCTATGAGCCTTACTGTACACTGGTGGACCACTAGACGTAGTGATGTAATGCTGCACTATGTGCTTCAACACCTTTGGTATGTATAGCTTTGTTAGTTCAGGAAATTTCTCCTAAAGGGCCCTATCGCACTGGGATGCCACAGCAGCTCTGCTGGCAGATGCCAGACAGAAGCTTGGGACACAATGGAGCCTCCCACACCTGGCACCTACCTGAGTGTGGCAGCTCTGTAGGCAGAGTGGCTATCATGCCGTTCTGCTGGCAGGCCTGGCAGCACTGCCAGTTAAACACACACCTGCTTATGGCCACTCCTGCACCAGGACGCCAGCAGACCTGCCTAGTGCTACCTGCCGTACATCCGTACCTGGTTATTTGCCCATGTGAGTGCTATGGACAGTTTTTACACCAAATCTTTTATCTGCGAGATTCGGATAAGATCAGCTACTTTGGACACTATCTCAGGACTACTCAAAATGCGAACTGGGAAAAAATGTTTTTGGAATTATGAGCATCACAAATGAAGCCATGTTCAAAGGCCAAGCCCCTCCACGTTACAATCATGTTTACACTACTTATAATAATGCACCTTCAGGATTCCAAGTGGCTGGAGCTTTTGGAAATTATTGATCCTCAATTTCCTCATAGGCTGGTCCTGATGCTCCACTTCAATCACAAGAAGTTCCTACCAGACAAAGCACATTTTACTATGGGGCTATGGAAGAACCTAATTTCAGATCGAAATAGCACAGATACATCTCCTGCCGCAGAAAGTGATGCTAAAGGGTCCAAAACATCAGACACACTAGAAGTATTTTGAGAGATAAGATATGTAAACAAATGAGACAAGTTTCCTACATTTTGTCTAAAATATTTGTAAAGTGAATTTCGGTTTATAATAACAGACTTTACAAACAAAAATGAAAAAAAATTCTATATATATTTTACAGTTAAAACTAAAATGGTAAATATCACTGCAGACAACAAATAATTACCTACCGATTAGACAGGTCACAAAAATCTATTTTCTCTGGCGAGATTACGTTCATTAAAACAGTGCCCTTTTTCGTCAGTTAAACTCGGGAGATCTCCACTAACTTGTCAAAAGAACGTACCGACACACTCAAGAAATTGGAAAATGTAGCACTGTAATTTGTTAAATCATTATACAGCATGTAAAACAACTCGTTTATGTCACAACCACCAATGAAGGGATGTACTCAGAATGTGTTTTTCTACATTCCCTTTTTACTTTGAACTTTCACACAAGGCTACCAGCTCTTCTACTCAGTGGATACTGAAGGTACTTTTCTGGCATCTCTGCAAGGCATCTCATACAGCCAGACCTGAGCGCTGCCAGCAGAGCGGAAGCAGACCTGCCATGGTGTCCCCATGTGATAGAGCCCTAAGTTTTGAAAAGAGGCATCTTGCACAGAGTGAGCTTACCGACTTTTTACCGTCGACAGTAGAAGTAGAAGCAGAGCAAAATTTGACAAGAACAGTAAATATTGCTGTTGCCATTTTTTAAATTTGGCACATGGATGTAAGCCTGAAAAATATGTTCAGCCTTGTCAGTGGCCAAATAAGCAAAACTAGAAAGGGTAGATACACCACCAGCTGAGTGTTCTACCCCAGTACTCGCACTAAGTTGCCAATATTGCCCATTTGTTAAAGATCAAAATGGTGGAAGATATTTTCTGCTGAAGTGTTTAATAAGGTGATGTTATCTATAAACTTTTTATTTTTGAGACCATCAAGTAATAATGAAGGAAATCAACCTCCAACACATCTTTTGATACATCTGTTACAACAAAGAGCCATTTAACATTGTGTTTGAGTGCTGAATCAATGGCTAACAGCTTTGTACCACAAGTTTTTATCTCTGACCTATTTGCAGATTCAAGTCTGAGGATTTAACTTTCTAGTCTTTTGAAGCTGGTGTAACACACACATCTGCTTCACTACCTACCAGAAAGTATCTTCCACCATTTCAATCTTTAACAAGTAAGCAATATCGGCAGCTCACTGCAGGTACTGGGGTAGAACACTCAGCCGCTGTTGTGTCTAAACCTTCTAGTTTTGCTTATTTGGCCGCTGACAAGCCCGACTACATTTTTTCAGGCTTATAGACATGTGCCAAACTTAAAATGATAATAGCAATATTTACCATTTTTATTGAATTTTGTTCTGCTTTTACTTCTACTGTGCAATCATTGCTACTTGGCTTTCAGAGCATCTTAATCTCAGTTTCCAATTCTTCAATTCTTAAAAGGAGCTCTTGTAGACTGACATGGATGGGGATGTTGATGAAATGGACTGAACTGATGCAGTTTTAACCTCCCAACAAAGTGCATTTCAACCATATGATCTGCCATTTGAGCAGTCTTATCCACTGTTTTGTCAGATATAACCAAAATATTTTGAATGCTACTAGGAAGTTTGTCAAGCCAAAATGTTTTTAAGATCTTGTCCGACACATCAGTACCGGCACAGCCCCGCATTTGTCTTAATAACAGGCTAAGCTTCGTATCATCCAGTTCTAAACCACTCAAGAGATTTTTAAGTTTTTGGTCTTCACTTTCTTTAAATACAATCAAAATTCATTTTTCACAAGAGAATATTTTTGTTCTCATCACTTGTAACTAGATCCCATATATTTTCAACAGATTTTGTCTCCAGCTGAGTAAGCAAATAGTTAAATTTAGTTGCTCTGTACCTATAACAGCTATCGAAATTGCACTACAGCTTGACAAAAACAGATGTCTGGCTTCTCTATCCAAAGCAGTGGTAGCTTAATGTTCACATTATCAATTTCTAGCTTACATTCAGGATTATTCCCCTCATATCCATTTGCTGTTGACATTTTGCGTATTTTTTTAAACACAGTAAGCGATGAATTCAAGCGTTAAAAAAATAAATCACATTTAAAATCTTGCCACAAATCAATCTGCAAATGTTGTCATCTCAAAAATCACATTTAGTTCGTCATCTCAGACTTTTCTTATCTCTTGGAATCCAGCAAAGAACTCCCTTGGTCCATCTACCATCCATTTGCATAACTACCTGCCCTCTTCCATTTTCGCTGTGATTATAATCACATCGTGCACTCCAGTTTGTTTCTGGATTCATTTTCTTTGTTATCCTATTTATCCTCATAATTCCCAATATGCATCTCATCACAGCTCTGTGCAGCTCTCAGTTTTTGAATGGTTTTTACATAAGAGGCCCATGTTTCAGTGCTATATGTAAAAACTTCTAGTACATGCAATTTGTGTATTTTACATTTTAAAATTTTGGTAGCTTAGTTTTTAAAACTATTTTACCAAAACAACTCCAAGCCATTTGTAGTCTTCTGGTTATTTCTTTTTCTGTCCATCCAGTTACAGTCCTCATCTACCCTAAACACAAAAGCAACACCTGGTTATGTGCCTTTGTTGCTAATTTTGTCCATTTTCAGCACGATAATTACAAATTATTTTATTCTTATGATAATGGATTTTCAAAACTATTTCCAAGTTTCATACAGTAAGTTTCCTCATTCATTATACAAGATACCTGCACAAGAGGCAAATTACACAACTTCATAAGTAAAATGGAGATGGATCAGATGAGTTCCTTCACCATATACTGACTTATTCTGCTCTGAGGTTATAGGTCTGGAGACCACTTCCAGACCTGCTGTGAATAGTTTTGGAAGCATGGAACTGCTTTGCCTCACTCTTGTTTCAATTTCCATAAATTTCAGTTTTGACATAAAAAAAAAAAAAAAAAAAAAAAAAAAAAAAAAAAAAAAAAAAAGAAAACAACATTCTTGCTTCTCAGGCTCTTTAGGTGTGGTGAGTTGTTGCTGGACTACTAAGGATGATCTTACATGAACTGAACATAACTGAGTACTGAACGGAGTGAAAATAAACTATCCCCAGGAATATTTCTGCAATGCAGACTATAAGATGTATTTCTTTGATTACAGTGCTCATTTAAAAAGTTAACCCATAACAACAATGAGGTAGATGGTGCACAAACTCACTAGTTGTATGTAAAGTACACCAGCGGCAAGAGAATACCTTCACTGCCTGATAGCAATGGTAGTGTTACTGATTACAGTGCCATTAAAGCAGAGTTAAAACACAGTTTTCCAGTAGTATTTTGGAACATATACTGTGTTCGAACATTATGAGTTACACAAAATTTTTAAGGCTTTCATGGCCACTTGTTGACAAACTGCCTATTTGCTTCTGTCTCTGGTTCTTCAGCTGACGTTTGTCTGATGATTTTACTGATGTTTCGCCAGCACAAGTGGCTTGCATTGTCAAAGCTTCACCCTCCATTGCTGGCGGTGAACTGGAGCCAAGCTCGCGGCCGCAGACAGTATGTACCTGGCGCGCTAACATCCAAGGGCTTCTCCGCAGTCATTTCCGGAGTTCAGTGGAGAACTGAGACAAATCTATATTGGAAAATTATAGTGACAGCAAATATTTCAGGTCCCTGGAATACCTCTAACTGGACCTGTGGTATGGGTACACACCAGGGAGTGAACACATACGGTTGTCCAAAGTGTACAATTGAGAGGAGGGAGGTGAAAGTCCCTACAAAGAATTTCTAAACTAATACCAATTTGGAAGCCCACTCTGCGTCAACTGGCATGAATAAGTATCTCATAATTTGGATGATTAGGGAATTGGTGGATGGTAACGGCAACTGGTGACGTCAATATTGTCTATGTCAGGCCCTAGCTTCCACTACAAGACAGCCAAATGCTGAGGTGCTAATGGAAAACCACACAGGGAATTGCTGCAAGTTCCACCAACCGCCGCACAGAAGGAGGAAGCTTGTAACTGTACTAAAATGTAGCAATGTGATTTGCTTGTGAACTTGAGGCTTTCTTCAAGAAACAGCTTGGTTCAGCACTTCACTTCTCCCTACTGGGGAACCTCTCCCAGTAGCTGGGATGGAGGTAATGAGTGCGAGTGTCAGTTCTTTATCGTAGTAGATGATACATCACCAAGGTTCCTACAGTGCCACACACTGCAAGCTGCCAAGAGCTGCTTCATTTGCATTTACAGCCCTCATGAGTCCTTTTGACTGTTGAGATAATGTACCAGAAAAAAGTTCCTCAGTGTGCACGCTAGACCTTCATTAGAGAAAAGAGCTTTCCTTTACCACTAGGTAGGTTTGCATTCCACCCTGGTAACAAACAAGTGGCAGCTCACTAGATTTAGATTGGCCTAGTTCATTTATAAATCTTTAATGTGTAAAATTGTGGCTATTGTTAATTAAATATTATTCTTTTCAAATATTAACTACAGTAGGTGCATCTGAAGTGAAGGCTTATTTAATAATTTTATTTCAATTTAAATAATGTATAACAATGCTTTGTTTAATTAATTATGAGACAATTTCTGGCCACTTCTTACCATCAAGAGGTGAAACGTGTAGCACGGTCAATACACACATGTAAAAGTGATACACATCCTAGCTTTTTAGAACTAATAGTTATTCCATCGGGGAGGGGGGGGGGGGGAGGAAGGTTAAAAAGGAAAAGCAGGTCACTCATACCTCAGGAGCAGATGTTCCCACCAGCAATGAGGTCGAGGGTACACGAAATGGAGGTGCTGGAGAGAGGTGGTCAGAGAGAGCATAGATAAGCTCCGTGCTAGCTTCAGCCCAAAGATTACAAGAATGGAATGGGAAGTAAAGACAGATTAAGGGGAAGAAAAATGCATAAGAGCAGTAATGAAACAGGTTGGTTGGCTTAATGATCAATGGGACCAAACTACAAGCTCATCAGTCCCCTCTCCTTACCTGGAACAGCAAACCAGGGCCTAGTGTATGAAATCCAAGGTTTACCATGGGTCAACAAAGCCTAGAGAAAGGTATAAAGACAAGGAGGGGGGAGGGGCAAGATGTCCCATCCAGAGAGCAGAGAGAGGTCCCTAAAGGCAGAAAATGCAAGGGGGAACATAACCCGCCCACCACTCACCAGAGGCACCCCACCCACCAATACCCAAAACAACATGAACAGGGTGCGAGGAGCACAGGAAAACAGAGGAAGGACACCAAGTCAAATAAAACATGTGAGAAGGGGGAAGAAGAGTAAAAGAACGTGTGGGGTGGGGGCTTGGTCGGACCAGCAAGCCCAGACAGCTGCTGCCATTTGGAGCAGAGGAGGCAACAGGGCATCCTACCAATGTATCATTGGGCTGCCAACACTGAGATGCCTCCCTTATAGAGAGTGGTAAAAAACTTTCTTCATGAATAAAACATAAAATCAGGTGTCAGCCACTGAGGCATCATCTGCTAACACCAAGGGTAGCAAGTCAGGAAGATTAAATGTAAGTCCAACACAGGGCGGCTAGGTGAGGACAGTCCAGCAAGATGTGGACCACCATCAAATGGGCGCTAAAACAACAGTGGGGTGGCTCCTTGCTATGGAGGAGATGACTGAGTCAGCCAAGTAAGACAATGCAGAGCTGGCGAAGGACAATGTACTCCTTGCGAGAGGCTTGCACGGAGGATCTCCACAAATTTGTGCTTTCGTTTGTTACCTGTAGTTTGTTCAGCAAAATCAGAGTATGCCATTCTGTATTCCAAATCCTTAGAACTTGCCAGTGTAATACTGTTCAAAAGTCTGATTCCAGAATACTGATCTCAATAGGTGGCTTGGCAATAGTCAATTTGGCCAGCCTGTCAGCAAGTTAATTCCCCAGGAACCAAATGTGACCTGGGGTCCACAGAAAGACCACTGAGCTTCCACATTGAGGACGACGAACCATGGACAGTCAGGACCAAGGGATGGTGGGGTAAAACTGGCTGATATCTTGTAAACTGCTCAAAGAGTCACTACACAAGAGGAAGGACTCATGGTGCAGAAACAGATGGGGTAAAGAGCACCAGAGATGCCAGCAACATCAGCAACCATAAAGCCATGAGTATAAGCTACTTCTGAACCCCAAAATGTGTCAAGAATAGAGAAGAAATGATGGTGGAGAGCTTCAGGCTTCAGGATAAGCCGAGTCTTTCGGAACCTGTGACAAGTCGAGACAGTGCTGTGGACGGGGGTGCACCACCCAGAGGTGTACGCGAGTGGGCCCAAAGAAAATTAGTAGAGGGGAGAGCTGGGGGTCAGGAGAGAGAGAGAGAGAGAGAGAGAGAGAGAGAGAGAGAGAGAGAGAGAGAGAGAGAGAGAGAGACGGACCAGATGCAGATGGTGATAACTAGACCTGGGCTGCCACTGCAGGAGGTGGATCTCCATATATGGAAAGAGGAAACTGTAGTTCAGATGCTCCAGGGACAGCAGATGTGTAACACAAAAGTGATCAACTGTTGTTGATGCAGAGCCCATAATCGTTGAACATAACCCTCTGCTAGGAAGGTGATCATGAGGCTAGTCCAGAAGAACCAGTTGCCAGTTTTACACCACAATGGTGTATCAGGTAGAGCATCTGTAATGTCAACAATGATACCAATAATCTAGACAGGACTAAACCAACGCTGTGTCGAGCTGTATCAGTAGAGCAGACCAGATCCCAGTTGCTGTTGCTGAGGCATCGAAGAGCACTGAGGTATGACCAGCGCACCAACTTTAGTTGCCATAGAAGGGGAGAAGCCATGTCAACCAGGCATCAGAGACCACTCGCCAAAAACGATGCGAGTCCACCGCATTGAGGGACTGGCCATAAAGCTACAGATTTGGATGGGGATGTACTGTATAGTGACAACAAAAACAGCAAAACGTAGGTCTTGGCAGCCGAAAAATGGAACCCACGAGTGAGAGCTAAAGACTGCACATGGTGTATTGATCCCTGCAGACTGCATTCAGCAAAGTTGATTGTGGACACACAAAATAAGTGCAAAAATCATCAACATACAAAGATGGGGTCACCATAGGTCCTGCAGCCACCATAAGACTACTGATAGAAAGTTTTGATTGTCGTACAATCAAAACAGAAGTGAGCGGAACCCCATTCTCTTCCAGATAAAAACTGGGAGCAGACCACGGAGGCCTCACTCGTTAAGGTGACAAGGATATGATGGTGCCATGTGATATCATGAGTTTTATGCAGATTTGGGGGGTGGGGGGGGGGGGGGGGGGCTGCAATAAGGTGCTACAAGCAGCGTGTGGGTGGTGATATAAGGGCTTCATGTCACAGCAGTAAACCATAACTTTCACTTTTTCAAGAAGGGTATTCTCACTCCAGAGTCAGGATGCAAGTGCCGGTATCAACGCGATTATCCTTAGGACCTCTCTGGACGAAATGAACACTCTCACGCCATCATATTAAATGACTGGTGAGGACTTATGCCCTCTGGGGTGTCTCCTAAGTGCTCTCAAATACAAAGACAAGTCAAATGTCTGGTAGAACAGGTTTTAATCAGTAAGGAACCATATGGTATCTTACTGAGCGAGTTAATTTCACCAAAATTATATTTGATATGTTAAGAAAAAAAAGTAGTTTGGTAAATTGCAAAAGACTTATCGCCTGTCCTGGAACAAACCAAGTAACGAGGAAATGGTTTCGCCCCAAGCCAACAGGCCTGGCTGTTATCCCAGGGGGGTGGTCAGGGCCAAGGATGCAGAAGTAGAAGCAGAGAGATAACTGTTCCTTTTTGAAGAAACAGCCGAGGAAGAGTATCCAAAAGTATCGACCATAGTATGCTTCACGTGCAGACTGTACAACCTGGTACCACACAATCCAATCAGGGACTCACCCTGTGACAGCCACCTAGCCATGGCAAGAGCCACCTGGCACAGCAGTCGTCGCTGGGATTCCCAATGCCACAAAACAACGTAGCTCACACTTGGGAAACAAAATTTAGAAATGGAGATCAAACCCCAGGGAGACCACAACAAGCTGAAAAAACTGAGAGTGGAAAAATAGAACACAAGATCAAGAAGGTATAGCAGAAATGAGGGAATAATCAGATCGTCATAAAGGGGAACACTGAGCGAGGAGGAGGGTGGTGGACGAGGAGGAGGAGGAGGAGGAGGAGGAGGAGGAGGAGGAGGAGGAGGAGGAGGAGGAGGAGGGGGGGAGGGGGTGGGGGGGGGGGAGCAGGAGCTAGGATGGGAAGGAGTGGATATGGGGAAGGGATGCAGCCCAGGAGAGCGGAAAGACAGCAATAGCCTGGGGTCCCCTGTGCGCCACGTTTGTACCCACAAAAAGAACTGTGGGGCCCCTAGGTGGATGATGGAACACAGGGTGATAAAGTCCAGAAGGGTGTCGGGATGGAAGGATGTGCTGGAGGACAAGTTCTCATCTCTGAAGTTCAAGGAAACTAGTATCATCATAGAGGATCTCAAAAACCAGTGTGTTATAGCAAGCGCTCAGGTCACCTGCGTCATCCTCAAGAGCATGTTTAGCAACGGCGAACTGGGTATTCCCCAAGGTGTAGAGTTACTAGCCTACTTGTGTACTCATTCAATTTAGTGATGGTACATCTACATGAAATGCTGTTCAACTGGCACTAGTTAGCTGATAAACAACACAAGTGGTTCCATTGGTTGCTCTTGGTTTGATATTTTAGTATCTTCCACAGGTATGGCTGGAGTAGGTGATAGGGGGCACAGAACTGTAATGTCTCAGCAAAGGATTGGAGGGTAATCAATCTGAAGGTTGTACCAGATTGCCAAGCCCTGAAATTGTACCTTGGGTTCTTATAGGCAGGTTGGTTTAAAGGCAGGAGAAGGGACCAAACTACGAGGTCATCATTCCCTTGTTCCTAATAAAACAATGCCACAAGGGTGAGAATACAACGGACGAAATTTATAACACAAAACGGAAAGAAAGGAAAATCCACAAGAACGAATGGAAGGCAAAAAACACTAAAAGGAACAAAAGATGACAAGAAAACAACAGAGAGATGCTAGAAACAGAAGGGAGTAAAACATAAAACCAGATTACAGTGGCTGGTCAACCACGAGAATAAAAAGGGAAAGCCAGCCACTCTGCAACACATTAAAACCTTCACCCTAAAAGCACTATGGTGGAGGACATGGAGGGACAAAGGACATGCGCTAAAACTTAGACGTATAAAACCCACTCTCACAGTTAAAACGCAAAACTAAAGCTGCTGTGGAGGCATTGTCGCCCAACACCGAAGGCAGGGTGCTGGGAAAGTTAAAAGTCTACCACAGAGCGGCAAAAAGTGGGCAGTCCAGCAAGAGGTGGATGACTGTCATTTGGGAGCCACAGCGACACTGAGGTGGGTCCTCACGACGGAGTCGGTAACCATGCGATAGCCATGTATGGCCAATGCAGAGTCGGCAGAAGACAACTGGTTCCATGCGAGAGGCCTGCATGGAAGACTTCCACACATTCACAGTCTCCTTAATGACACACAGTTTGCTGTGCGTGCTGTTATGCCATTCCGTCTCCCAAAGCTGGAAAACCCTGCGGTGTAAGACAGAATGCAGGTCAGCTTCAGAGATGCCTACCTCCAGAAGCGGTTTTGGCGTCTCCTGTTTGGCCAGCCTGTCGGTTGCCGGGGGATTCTGATGTGTCCTGGGATCCACACAAACACCACGGAATGGCGGGACTGTTCCAAGGCATAGATGGACTCCTGAATGGACGCTACCAGAGGGTGGTGAGGGGAGCACTGGTTGATAGCTTGTAGGCTGTTCACTGAGTCAGTACACACGAGAAATGACTCGCCAGGTCATGAGTGGATGCACTCAAGTGCACGAGATATGACCACAACCTCTGCAGTGAAAACACTGCAGCCAACTGGCAAGGACTGCTGCTCAACATATCCTCCATGAACATATGCAAAAGCCTACATGACCATCAGCCATTGAGCCGTCGGTGTACACTACTTCAGAGCCCCGGAACACGTCAACATTGAAGAGGAAGTGATAGCGGAGAGAGGTGGGGTTAATGGAGTCCTTAGGGCCATGAAAAAGATCCATACGAAGGCACGATGGAGGCATACGTGAACGGACCCCAAGTACAGGTGGTAAAGGGAAGGACTCCAGTTCGGAGAGAAGGGACTGCATGCAAACCACAATCGTTAACCCCGATCTGGACCGCCGATGCGGGAGATGAACTGCCACAGGCGGGAAAAGGAGACGGTAATTTGGATGCTCAGGGGATCTATGAATGTGTGTGGTGTAATTGTTGAGCAGCTGCGCACGTCTGATCTGCAGTGGAGGGACACCAGCCTCCACCAGTACGCTGGTCACTGGACTCATTCTGAAAGCTCCTGTCGCTAATCAAACCCCACAGTGGTGCACAGGGTCGAGTAACGAAATGCTGAAGGCGCTGCCAAACCATAAACCACACTCCCATAGTCAATTCGGGATTGGACAAGGGCTCTGTAGAGCTGCAGCAGCGTACAGTGATCTGCACCCCAATTGGTGTTGCTCAGGCAACGGAGGGCATTGAGGTGCTGCCAGCACTTCTGCTTAAGCTGACGAAGATGAGGGAGCCAAGTCAATCGAGCGTCGAAAACCAGTCCTAGGAATTGGTATGTCTCAAATGGTACGACACCGACAGAAGTGCATGACACACGACTTTGCGGCTGAAAACTGGAAGCCGTGGGCTAGAGCCCATGACTGAGCCTTGTGGATGGCTCCCTGGAGGTGCCGCTCAGCAACAGCAGTACTGGAGCAGCAGTTAGAAATGCAGAAGCCATCTGCATACAGAGAAGGTGAGACGGAGGGCCCAACAGCTGCTGCTAGACCGTTAATGACCACTAAAAATAGAGGTACACTCAATACAGAGCCCTGCGGGACTCCATTCTCCTGGATATGGATGGAACTATGGGAGTTACCAACTTGGACATGGAAAGTATGGAGTGACAGAAAGTTTTGGATAAAAATTGGGAGTGGTCCCCGGAGACCCCACTCATATAATGTGGCAAGGCTATGATGTCGCCAAGTTGTGTCGTATGCTTTACGCAAGTCAAGAAAGACAGCAATCAGGTGTTGCCGTCTGGAAAAGGCTGTTCGGATGGCAGACTCAATGGACACAAGAGTATCAGTGGTAGAGCGACCCTGGCAGAAGCTGCCCTCACATGGAGCCAGCGAGCCACGTGGCACGAGGACCCAACCCAACCGCCGACATACCATACGTTCCAGCAGCTTACAAAGAACGTCGGTGAGGCTGATGGGCCGATAGCTATCCACATGAAGCGGGTTTTTACCGGGTTTGACCATCGGAATGATTGTGCTCTCCCACCATTGCGATGGAAAGACGCCATCGCACCAGATTCGGATGAAGATGACGAGAAGATGTCGCTTGTAGTCAGATTAGAGATGTTTAATCATCTGGCTGTGGATGCGATCAGGCCCAGGAGCTATGTCGGGGCAATGAGCAAGGGCTATGAGGAGCTCCCACTCTGTAAATGGGGTATTACAGGATTCACTGCAGCGTGTAGTGAATGAGAGAACTTTCCCTTCCAGACACCAATTGAGTGTGCAAAAGGCTGCGGGGTACTTCTCTGATGCAGAGGCTCGAGCAAAGTGCTCAGCAATCGTGTTTGCAGTGGTACATAACTCGCCATTTATGGTAACACCGGGGACAGCTGTTGGCACCTGGTACACGAAAAGATGTTTCATCTTTACCCCAACTTGGGAAGGTCACGTGTGGCACCCAATGGTGGAGACAAACCTCTCCCAACACTCCTCCTCCTGTTGTTTGATAAGGTAGCGAACACGGGCACGGAGCCATTTAAAGGCTATGAGGTGCTCCAGGGAAGGGTGCCACTTATGCCACTGTAGAGCTCGCCAACTCTGCTTAATTGCTTCCGCAACTTCCAGCGACCACCAAGGGACTGCCTTATGCCTCGGGCACCCTAAAGAGCGAGGGATCACGTTTTATGCTGTGGAAACAATTGTGCTAGTCACCTGCTCAACCATCACATCGATGTTACCATGTGGGGGAGATTCAGCAGTGACAGCAGAGGTGAAAGTTCCCCAGTCCACTGTGTTCAAAGCCCATCTGGGCAGGCGTTTGTGTGCCTGACGCTGGGGCAGTGACAGGAAGACGGGGAAGTGGTCACTACCACACAGGTCGTCATGTGCTCTCCAGTGGATAGATGGGGGAAGTCCTGGGCTGCAAATTGATAAATCGATGGCCGAGTAACTACCATGAGCCACAATGAAACGTGTGGCGTCCCCAGCATTTAAGAGGCAGAGGTCGAATTGCAACAGTAAAGTTTCGACATCTCTGCCTCGGCCAGTAAGCATGGTACAACCCCACAAGGGGTTATGGGCATTAAAATCTCCCAGAAGTGGGAAAGGTTTAGGGAGTTGATCAATCAGTGCAGCTAATACTTTCACAGGTCCTGAACCATCTGGAGGAAGATATACATAGCAGTCAGTTATTTCCTGCATTGTCCTCATTCTGACAGCCACTGCTTCAATAAGGGTTTGAAGGGGCACATGTTCACTACAGACCGAGTTTAGGACATAAACGCAAACTCCACCTGACATTTGATTACAGTCTCTACAGTTCCTGTAATATCCGTTATAGCTGCGGAGGGCAGCGGCGGGCCTGCATTGCTGGGAACCAGGTTCAATGTGTTTTGGGAGGGGGGGGGAGGGGGGGGACCACTAAACTTTCAGAAAGTTGCTTTCTGTATCTTTCCGAATATCTAGGAATATGATCTTCAAATCCATAGTTAGAGCTGAAGAAGAGCATGGCACTGAGACCACCATATGTAAGCAGAGTAGGACCATGCTGACCAGAAGGAATGTTGAAACTACCGTAACTAATGAAAAAATGGTGATCAACACTACCAGAGGGTGTCAATGAGGGAGGGTTTTGTCCCCTCGACTATGTAACCTACTGGTGAATGAACTCATTTAAGAGCTGAATGCTAAATGCTGCTTTTGTCAAGGATATGCAGACAACTTAGTCACAGTAATACTTGGCAAATCTGCTAGTACTGTTAGAACTATGGAACAATGTGCATTGAACATTGTGTTAAATTGGTGCATGACACAGCATCTAACGAGCAATCCTAATCTTTGTAATACAATTTACAAGGAAGAACATACAGGACATGCACTGGAATCTTACCTTCTCTATGAAACTCTACCTGTAATGGAGATTGTGAAGCATCTAGGGGTAGCCCTGGATGCGAAACTATTATTGACCCCTCGCATAAAGAATGCATAATGACAGGTAAAAAATTAAAGCACCAAAAAATAATAAACAAAGTAACAAAATTTCAGGAATACATTTGTCTGGGTAACATATTTAAGTGATTTACGCAATTAATAATGCAAGATCAAAGGTTAATGTAAGTGTGAGATAAGCTACTGCACATGTGAAATGCTGATACATTATTAACCAGTGTAACTGCCAAAATGTAGAATGCAATCACGCAAATGTGCATGCACTGTGTTGTGCAGTTGCCAGATGCCAGTTGGTGGGATGGATTTCCACGCCTTTTGAATTTGGTCAGTCAATGCGGGAGTAGTTAATGCCGATGCTGGAGTTGTCGTCCGATGATGTCCCATATGTGCTCGATTTGAGACAGATCTGGGGATTGAGCAGGCCAAGGCAAAATGTTGACACTACGCAGACTATGTCCGATTACAACAGCAGTATGTCGGTGAGTACTGTCCTGTTGGAGAACACCTGCTGCAGTGCTGTTCATGAAAGGCAGAACAGGTTGAATCACCAGATTGATGTAAAATTTTGCAGCCAGGGTGCATGGAATAACCACAAGAGTCCTTATCACATCCCAGGTGTAGGTACAGTGAGTCTAGATCACAGATGGGTTGGTTTCAAGCCCTCTACTGGCCTCCTCCTAACCAAACCATGGCCATCACTGGCAGAACCAGCTTTCAACACAAAACTTAACACTCCAATGAGCTCTCACTTGAGACCATTGAAGTCACAAATGGCAATGGTTTTGGGTCAGCGGAATGTGTGCTACAGGGCAAATGGCTCAGCTGTAATTGAAGTAACTGATATGTAACAGTTCTCTGTCACTGGGGTGCCAACTGCTGCTCAAATTGCTGCTGCAGATGCAGTATCGTGCGCCCGAGCAATACAGCAAACACGATGGTCTTCCCTCTCGGTAGTGCCACGTGGTTGTCTGGTGCCCAGCCTTCTTGAGCATACATTCTTGTGACACCGCTGCCAGCAACCATGTACAGTGGCTACATTCCTGCCAAGTCTTTCTGCAATATCGCAGAAGCTTCTTGTAGCCCTATTACATGACCTCATTCAAATGCATTGAGGTGGTGATTATGGTGTTTTTGTCATCTTACACGTGTTCTCGTCTAAAATCAACTCACCACATCCAATCTCAAACATACTGTCCATCACTCAGGAATCAGTGGCCATGAACAAGCTAACAGGATGGCCAGGACAGGTGCGACAAATCCATTTATTGGAGTGGAATCTCTCCTAACCATCGCTAAAGTGATGGTTAAATCAAAACTACAAAACTGGATCAGAAATACAGCATGTAGGATATTGGCCTATGATCCAAAAACAGAAACATGCAAGTTAATGACGTTCAATGCCATGTTGCATTGGGAGTTTTGTAAGACTGGGCTTGAACAAGAGATAGTGTAAACTCATGGTAGGCCTAATGACTGGCAAGGAACTTTGAGACACCTACACACAATGGGCGTAGAAAAATAAGCCCCTATGTGTAAGGTTGTGTGTAGGCTGTGTGGTGAGGGTGATGAAACATTGGAGATCTGAAGACACAGAATGTTTCGTTCATCATGTCCTGAAGAAATGTTAAAGTACTAGTAAAGGATCTCTTATTACTCTTTAAGGATACTGGTTGGCTTTACTAGAGTCATAAAGAGTGAAACCGCACAATAAACCTCGTTTCAGTGTGGGTAAATAATGAGCTAAGACTGCTGTTAAAAACCAAATTAAAGTATTGAGACATTCAAGGCCTGGCTAGGAGTACATCATAAGTGGAAAGCTACTGAGGTTTTTGGAAGCTGAGCTTACAGGGAGTTGGGAATACTGCATGGAAGATCTGCTTGTGAATAAAATCTATGGGGCAGTTGCAGAAAGGCAAAGACTGTGAGAGGAAGTTGGTGAAGGTGTCGAGGGATTCAGTGGTGGGTCAGATTTGTTTCCTGCAGATGCCCATGCTTTAGTGAAGAGAGCATTTGGTATGGAAGAGGTGACAGCTGTCCAAGTGTAGGTACTGCTAAACTGGTTGGTATTATATGGAACGTGGTTTGGATTTGGGCTTCTGTGAAATAAAGATCAATGTTAATGAAGAGGCTTTGGACCTGGAAAGGAGTTAAGTCATTGCAGGAGCGGAGGAGTTCTGCTTCACTGTGATCACAGATCTAAGAAATACATTTGTACAGAACCAGGGGGACCAACTTCCAAAAACCTCAGTAGCTTTCCACTTATGATGTACTCCCAGCCAGGCCTTGAATGTCTCAATACTTTAATTTGGTTTTTAACAGCAGTCTTAGCTCATTAATTGCCCACACTGAAACGAGGTTTATTGTGCGGTTGAGAAATGGCCACGCAGTCCATGGAACGATTAGCGTAGGGCAGAGCCATCCTGGTTTCTGTAGCTGATACCACGATTTGTCTGTACGTCTGTCATTCGAAAGTGAAATAGTTAAGGGCAAGGATGAAGTTGGCTAGGGTGACAAATTTTAGAAAGATTTTCAGGTGGCTGTACGTACTGAACATAGAAGCAGACTACCTGGTTATTAAAATATTCATTGAAAACAGTTCCATGAATGATGCAAATAATCTAATGATAGCATCGAATTCACAGTAGAGAGACAAGCTCACTAAAATTTTTACTATATTTTTAAAATTTTTACTAACATTTATACTAAAAATTTTTATGTGAAGTTCTTAACAAGTGATACATATGCGCAGTAAGTGCGTGTGGCACATAGTAATGTATATCTTGATGTCTCCTAAGCAATGGCCATATTTCAATTACTGTTAAGCAAATACATAAATAGTTATAAATTATCTATCGAGTAATCCATACAAGAATGCCTAAACAAGTGGTTATCGATAGCATGAAGCAATTGTGCCATTATACTATCAATCCTTATATTTTTAACATGATTTTGGTAGCTTATGTATCTAAGATTGTCACTGATTAACATAGGACAGCAGAATAACTCTGAATAAAGTTGTCAAGTTCACTTGGTATCCTGCAGTTCTGTTTGTGGCATATAAACATGAATAAAGCCTGTTATTTTGCTATGTTTACAAATGAATAATGTGAGGTGAGGTTGTTAATAAACCAAGAATATGTGTTGTATGTATTTAAAATAGATAAATGCTATAATGTGTGTAATCTCTTGAGTGGTGGTAAAGTTGAGAGTTGTTGTGACGAGTAAGGCAGTGGGTTACACCAGCAAGTTTTTAAACAAGCAGGCAGAGCAGAATGCAGAAGTATTTAGTCTTTGTCTCTTGGGCTATGAGGTTGTTTTTCATAAGGTTTTGTGCAGCCAATGATTCACTTGTGCCTGAGAGTTATTCGGGACTTACAAATATTTCAATGTGCACTGGTTCAGGGCTTAAGAAATATTTTAGAACTCTGGGCAATAGCGAGTGACTATTTGAACCATGGTGAATTCATTACTGTATAAAGATTTATACAAACTGGTTGAACATCAAGACTTCAATGTTGTTTAAGTGATTTGATGCACAGCTTCATGACTTTAGTTCACATCTGTTACTGCCTATGAATGCACTGCAAAATTAATTGTTTTGGCTTCTCGTATCTCTGTATCATGCTCAGTAACAACCAATTTGAGGTCACTATTCGCAATAAATATTTGTGAGAATTGAATACACGAATAAGCCTTTGGTTGTACAACACATTATTATTCTGTGGAATCATATTCTTAACATTTTTCCATTTAATATCACAAACCATTTCCTGGTCTGTTTAATATTTCACTGTTTTGTCACTGCTAAGTTAAGGTGGCTCATGAATGTTTGTAAAAGGGCTTAAAACATCATTGTAACCATCCCTTTTTAATCAGACGAACTATATTCAAATCTAAGGCTTTTTGTATCTGACCCCCCCCCCCCCCCCCTCCACCCCATTCTTTAGGGCACACAAATAACTAGGGTAATACGCACCCATGTCAAAACTGTAAAACATGAAGACAAACAGGAGTTAAAAATGACTACACATCAATCCCAATTGGCTCGGATCCACTCCCACCACTTAACCAATGGCAAAGGCTAAAATGGCAGTGTCCAATATGCAACCTAGTTAAAATGACCTCCTCACGGCAAGAGGGCCGAGAGGAGGTTGCCCAAGCTGCCAGGAGAGTCTTAACAACCTGAAGCTTATTCCCATAAAAAGACGGCCAGTGGTGATATCAAAGTGACACCACCTGCTGACAGACGGCGATACAGAGATCATCCGAAGGAATGCAAGAACTAGCAGGCTGAGAGACAAGGACTGCAGCCTCATTTCCTGTGAGACTGATGTGACCAGGAACCCACAAACACCACTGTTGTTTTTGTTGGTTCCTGGTCACATCAGTCTCACAGGGCGAGGAGTTCTGCTATAAATACTGAGCAGTGTTCCGTAAACCAACACTGAAAAACGTTGATGCCAATAACGAAGGCACACCTGACGCCACGGTCAGTTCGAGAGCCATCAGTGTACACAATAGTACTATCACAGAGTCCCGTGCAAAGGTCGTGAAACTGAAGGCAATAGAGAGAAGCTAGAGTAGTGTCCTTAGGAAGCGGATGAAGGCCAAGGTTAACACAGGCCGCTGCACAAAGCCAAGGTGGTGAAGGGTTCACACCCCCCGGGAAAGTTGCAGGGAGCATGAAATTAAGCCCCCGGAGCGAGAGCCAAAAGAGAATTCCAGGAGGCAACAGAGAAGATGGACACACCCCATACTGGTGATCAAATGAGTCATCAAAGGAGGCGGCATAGGATGGATGGCCATTCATGGCAGGCAAACAGCATGCATATCTACTGAGGAGAAAGTCACGGCAGTATGACAGTGGTAGTCTGGTAGCTTCTGCACGCAGACTCTCAATCAGGCTAGTGTAAAAGGTGTAAGTGGCCAAACGGATGCCACGGTGGTGGATAGTATTGAGACGGCATAAGAGGAATATACATGCAGATGCATAAAAAAAATATTCATAGTCTAGTTTCAAACAGACAAGGGACTGGTACAAATGGAGGATTGTGGTTCAATCTGCACTCCATAAAGTACCATTGAGGACACACAGGACACTGAGGGATCGCCAGGAAGATCCAGAAAGTTTCCTATCTAGCACGAGCCCCAGGAATTTTAGTTTCAAGAAACGGAAGAGCAACAGGCCTATCATGTACAGAAGGTGGAAGAAACCAATTTTGCCACCAGAAATTCACACAAACAATTTTGTCAGTGGAAAAATGAAAGACATTTTTGAGGCTCCGTGAGTAAAGTTGATCAAGACACCACTGAAGACACTGCTCAATGAGAGAGGTCCTTGGAGAGCTGCAAGAGATGGCAAAATAGTCAACGAAAAGGGAGCCAGAGATGCAAAGTGGGGGAGAGGCCATTATAGCGTTAATGGAGACGGCAAAGAGGACAACGCTAAGGACGGAATCCTCAGACACCATTTTCCTGGATAAAGGTGTCCAACAAGGCAGAACCCACATATACCTTGAAAACTCTGTCTTTTTAGAAATTCCTGGAGGAAACGGGGCAGGTGGCCATGGAAGCCCCATGTATAGAGAGTACGGAGGATACCAGTCCTCCAGCAGGTATAGCAGGCTTTCTCCAAATTGAGAAACTCTACCATAGTGTGGGATTTGCGCAGAAAACCATTCATGTCATGGATGAACAAAGTGACAAGATGGTTAACTGCAGAACAGCGAGCTCGAAATCCACACTGTGCAGTGGTTGGTAAATGTTAAGACTCACGCCACCATACCAGCCGGGCAAGAATCATATGTTCCATCACTTGTAAACATAGTTGGTGAGAGAAATGGGGCAGTGGCTAGGAGGAAGGTGTTTGTCCTTACTGGGCGTAGGTAAGGGTATGACACTGGCTTCATGCCAGTGACTGGGAAACGTGTCATCTGCCTAGATGCAGTTGTATGTATTAAGCAGAAATTGTTTACCTGCAGGAGAAAGGTGCTGCAACATCTGAATGTTAACAGCGTGTAGTCCTGGGGTGGAGGATCAGGATTAAGTTAGAGCAAGATCTAGCTCCCACATAATAAAGGCAGCATTGTAGTATTCACCATTCTGAGAAGAGAAGGTTATCACTCGAGCCTCCTCTGCTCGTTTCCGATGGAGGAAGGCAGGGTGATTGTGAGAGTAGCTCGAAATCTCCACAAAATGGTGGCCCAAGGTGTTGGAGATAGCAACAGAGTCCACAATGACATCATCTGCTACGGTCAGGCCAGAAATTGGGGAATGGATCTCGGTCCCAGAGAGCTGTTGGAGGTTGGCACATACGACAGGAGCGGAACTGTTAAAACAACTAGTGAATGAAATCCAGCTAGCTTTTTTGCTATCCAAAAACGCGACTACACTGTGCATGCATCTGTTTATAATGAATGCAATTTGCCATCTTAGGATGACAGTTAAAAGTGCGGAGGGCGTCTCTCCACGCGCGAATTGCGTCACGACCTGCCTCAGTCCACCAAGGAAGTGCGAGGAATGGAATGTTCTGCAGCGGTAAGGATAATGTTTTTGAGATATTCCAGCTGGTCATCACAACTGGGGAATCTTGTTCACTGAAGGTTGCCAGAGATGAGTAAAGCCTTGGGTGTGCGGGGAATGGTCACTCGAGCATTTGTCAGAGAGAAGGGAGCACTCAGATGCTGTGAAAGCTGGGCAATGCAGAAGGATAGGTCCAAATGGGAACACGTGTTCGAGGAGCCTGAAAGGAATATGGGTCCTCCTGTGTAAAGACAGAAGAGGTTAAGCTGATTAGGAAGGTCAGCTAAGAGGCCTCTCGGATACATTCTGGGAGAACACCATAGGGGATGGTGCGCATTAGAGTCACCGAGCAGCAGAAAAGGGTGAGATAGCCGACATCTAATAACGGACGGATATAAACTGTACAAAGGAAAAAAGGTTAAGTGAGGAAAGGAAAGGTGAACTGCAATAGCTTTAAGACAGGTAGTCAGAATGATGGGTTGACTGTGAGTGTCACCCTGTTTGAGCAGCATGACCCCCGATGAGATAGAATGCCAACATCAAGGCGGAAGGTCAAAATGTACTGGGAAGAAATGCGAGAGCTTAAAACGATCCGAGAACACTATTTCGTTTCCTGAAGGCAGAGATCAAGTGGACGCTGTGATTGTAAGAGCAACCATAAATCCTCTTTATTGAACTGAAGGCTGCCAATGTTCCATTTGAGCAGTCACGATTAGAAAAAAAATGAAGGGGTGTCACCTCGGCGGCTGCCGAGTGGCAGCCTGCAAAGACTCGCTGCTACAGCGCACAGAGGCATAAGGATTCTGCTCCATGAGATCCACAGAAGCATCAGTTTTCTTCTGCTGTCTGCCTGCGGAGTCCGGAGCAGAAAAACATTGGTGGTGCGCACTGGCAACATGGAGGTTGACTGGGCGTGGGTATCACATGGTGACACCATCGAAGAGGATCTTCAAGTCAGCAAAGGAGAAAACCGTCTGCCTTTGTTTGACTTCTTGGAGCCTTTCTGGTTGGCAGAGGAAGACTCAGATGTTTGTTGGCTAGAGGGATGTAGGAAGTCTTCACAGGAATATTCCTTCTGCCGTTTCCAGCCTCCCGGCTGTGTAGCTGGTGACTTCGCCCCGTGAGGTGAAAGTTTGGTGGCTTGTTACCGCTGGACAAGGAAGTGGAGATGCTACTATCACACTGGGCGGTTTCACAATCTCAGAGCTGAATTTGAGGTTACATGTCTGCATGGCCATGTCCTCCTTGGAGTAAGATGTAGCAAGAACTGTACTGTAAGTGCCATGCGGTAGAAGGCAGGGTTTGTGACTCTGCCAAAAACTTGCTAATGACCGACTAAGGTATTATTTTCTTTACCCGGATCTCTTTGACAGCCCACTCATGGGGCAATCTCGAGCGGAGGCAGCATGGTCGCCATTGCAGTTGATACAGCGGGGAGGAGGAGGCGGACATTCGCCCTCATGCACATCCCTACCACAGGTTACACATTTGGCCAGGTGTCAACAAGACATTCGAGTTTGATTGAAATGACGACACTGGTGGTAGCACATCAGATACGGAATGTATGGTCGGACTGTGATAACCTCATAGCCTGCTTCGGTCTTTGATGGAAACACCACTCTATCGAAGGTGAGAAAAAAAAGAGTGCATGTGGGCACTAAGGACGCATCTACCTTTATCATCACCCGATGGACAGCAACAACACTCTGATCAGAGAGGTACATTTGGATTTCAGCCTCAGTCAGCCCGTCGAGCAGCCTATTGTAAATAAGACCACGGGAAGAATTCAGAGTTCTATGGGCCTCGATACTGTAGTGTTTTGAGAATTTCCGCGTAAATTCTAGAACCACGATATTTTAAATATAAGCGTGACAGAGCCTATCTACTGTGCATTGCCTGTGTGTGTGTGTGTGTGTGTGTGTGTGTGTGTGTGTGTGTGTGTGTGTGTGTGTGTGTGTAGTAAGAAGACTGTAGACACGGCGGTTGAATGGCACCGACAAGTGTTTGCCGGTTGCTCCATGGAAGTTTAATGAAAGAACACGGCAGATTCAAGGAACTTCTGTGTTATTCCGTACTGTTTCATAACTGTGACTATTGTTATTGACGAAAGAACAATTGAGTGGAAAAGATTTTTAGTAACTTTTAACTGAACTTGCTAGAGGCAAGACGTGTATGATTCCTGTATAATAGAGACGTGGTTATCAAGCCAACTCTGTTGTAAATGTAACTTAATCGTTTCTAATGTGAGGCGACATGGGTGACTTACAAGGAGTCTGATGTTTATGTTGAAAGTGCAAATTTGTTATTGCACATTGAGTCCAAATATACCGACGGTGTTGCCGAAAGAGCACAGTTATAGAAGAGAAGGTCTATTAAAAAAAGTTGTCACAAAAACGTTAGAATGTGGCGAGTGGTGTGAAAGGACTGAAGGAAAAAAGGAATTTTAAGATGAAAACAAGAGAAAAAGCTATCAAGTGTTGCCATAGCAACCAAGCATAACAAGACAAAAGAACCATTTCACGGAATTGGATTCTGCCTAAATATCTGATGATGAAAATTTGTAAATGTAAATAAGGGAGAAGAAGTGAAAAAGCCACGACAAGAAAAACCAGAGAGCAGATATCGACATATTAGTCTAAGAAGAGATACGCCTAGAACGATATGACAAAGAAGATCTGGTGAGGGTATGCAGACGAGAAACCAGCATCTGACACCGCTGGCACCAGTTGCTGTTCACTGGTGCTCACCCACTTTCACATCCACTCACCGACGCCTACGTGGAAACCAACAACTGATGCCACTGGCACCAGTTGCTGTTCACCGTTGCTGATTACACATCCGCTCAACGACGCAGCCCAAATTCCATGCCGGGTGAGCATAAAACAGAACTTTGTGTTAATACAATAAAGTGCTATAAGCCGTTGAATGAGTATTTAGCGTAGTAATTATACTTAAAGTTAATTTTTTGATGCTCACAAGGGCTAAAGCTTGTAAAACTATGTATCAGGAAGAGCAAGTTGGAGAAACTTCAGAACCAGCCATGGCTATGAGAGTTACAAAAGAAGGACCTGACTGGTCTGAGTTAGTTAATCTAATTAAAACTCAATTAAAAGTGACTAAGTAAAGCATTAGGTGTAATGAATTCTCAATTAGATGATCAAAATAAAACTTTAAATGCTAAGTTAGATGCTCAGAGTCTGCAGTCAACTGCTCAGAGTCTGCAGTCAACTGCTCAGAGTCTGCAGTCAACTGCTCAGAGTCTGCAGTCAACTGCTCAGAGTCTGCAGTCAACTGCTCAGAGTCTGCAGTCAACTGCTCAGAGTCTGCAGTCAACTGCTCAGAGTCTGCAGTCAACTGCTCAGAGTCTGCAGTCAACTGCTCAGAGTCTGCAGTCAAATTTTAAACTAGATGCATGGAGTGAGACTTTAGGTAGAGAACTAGACTGAGTTAAGTACCAACTAAATGTCCAAACAACGAATTAAGGATTGTTAAATGTCAAAAGTCGACTCACAGAGCAAAGAATTTGGTAATCTATGCGAAGGCATGGATGCTTTAAAGACTGAATATGACACCTTGAATAGTACAGTAGATCATTCAAAATTGAACTTTAAGAAAGAATTAACCCACTCATTTAAATCAGCTGTTCACTGACTTTAGTCAGAAACAGAATGATAAATTACAAGATTTAGCAAAAAAGTTAGAATTTGATGTTGAGGAATAATTTAATACTGTAGAATCAGAAATCATTGAAAAGTTAGGATCATTGGAGGATGTACGTAATGCTAAGTTTAATACTGTAAAGCAGGGATTGCATACTTTAAAAGATAGGGTTGAAAAACAAGATAAGTTAATACCAATAATCCAATCACAAATTACAGACGTTAATACACGAACAGAAAATGTAGAAAGAAGTTTCCAAAAGAGGGTAGCTAACTCAGATATAGTAAATATAAGTAGTCTGGAGGAACAATTTGAAGGTATTATAGATCCAAAAGTCACCGAGAGAATAACATCCAGGAACGTGTCATCTACTGTTTCTTCCGAACTTTCAGATACCCGAAAGGTTTTAGATGACCTGTGGAAAGAATTGAAACTTGTCCAAGACAGAGTAGAAAATAGAATAACTTCACCTAATGTTGTGTTACCTAGTGAAGTGGTGACTGTTTTGCAATGGGAAGACTTTCAAACAAAATGTAACGAGAAGTACTGGTTTGGACTTGCTCAAGTGAAGTTAATATCAGATCCATGGGATTTGGGCGGAGTCGTCTATCTGCCCAGGACATTAACATTCCGAGTTAATGGGCAGAGTGACGACCGTCAGATCCAGAGTCGTTTTCCATGTTTCTTTTATAATAGTTTTCCTGCACCGAATTCCCTTCCAAATCTTAAACTATTCTATCATCTATTTTTAAAATCTTAAACTATCCTATAATCTTATTACCTATAAAACTAGATATGACAATAAAATAAAATTAAAAAAATCCCAGAGAATCACAGAATAAGAAAGAAAGTGATATTTGCATGAAATGAAATGAGTAGAGTATTTTATACGTGCATAAAATATGATATAATATGAAAAGCTAAATAACTATTTTACAGTAGTGTATAGATTTTTATATTTTCTATAAAATAATTTATAACTTTAAGAGAGGTGATATAAATGGGAGGGTTTGTATCATTTTTGAAAGGGGTGGGTATTGTACAGCCTGATTTACACCAACTGATAAACCATGGCTAACACAGGAGACACATCACACCTTTCTGACAACCCTCGCAAACAAGTGTGACTCTTTCTTCACCATTTGCCGTTTCCATAGGGCTGCTAAGATTTCTTTCGGGGACCTCAAGGGTGAAAGTGGGAATGTTCATTCTGTAGGAGATGATTTAACACCAAACCTTCTCCTGCGTCTCACTCAGGTACTTGCGAGGTAGGAATCCTGGGGAAGGGGAGGTGGGACGGGTTTCCTGTCTTTGGGGCTATCTTCTTTCTCTTCTACGATCTTAGCAACCATTTCTATTTATTTCCTTTCTTACTTCTCATTTGAGAACCATCTATTCTTTACCCTCTTTCCATATTCACATACTTCTATCACAGAAGTCCTTACTACTTTCTGTGGTGTCAATAACCTACATCTTATCTTTTGATAAGAAGGCCATAGAATCAGACTACACATTATTTACTGAATAATGTATACAGACATGGACTCGAGGCATTAGATGAAGTATTAAGAAGTATTTGCGAAGTGTAGAGCAGATTTGTAACTTAACCAGAAAATAAAATATAGTATACATAGGAACGTATACTGGGGTAATGAACCATGAGGCATACTCAGGCAGGATAAGGGGAGCCATACCCGGCATTTGCTAAATATATAGGGCTGGCATACCTACATGGAGATAGGAAGACCTGTGGCCTGAAAAATAGGGATGTTGTGTAAAGGGGTGTACCTGCCAGAATGGAAAGAAGAGGACACCCATATGGTCAACCCGGAAGTAAGGTATAGGTACTGATATTAGTGGGAAAAGACAGTATCGTGACAGAAGTCACACATTTTATAGGGATTATTCTGGTAAGTTTGAATTCTATAACCAGCAAGCATTATTACGTTTTATGTAAGTTCACGAGTGTCCAAAGGAACACTTTCATAGTACCCAGAGTTCCTCCAAACTACATAAAATATTGAACACAGTACACACTTAGAGAAGGTAGTACAAAAAGTTGAGATTACTCAAGTGTCACAAACACCTGTAGATTACGATTGAAAATAAAAATAAAGTCTCATGTTTACTAAATACTAGTCAGGCTTACTGGATCACTAATAAAATAATCAGGTCTTGATATCAAAGAATTGCTCAATGTATACTGTTAAAATGTGAATTGTTATTGGGCGTGATATAAGTGTACATGATGACTATGCATAAAATATCACGTGTTCGATCTGAGGAGGGGGATATGTAGTGTTACGAGAATTTCCACATAAATTCTTGAACCACTTGTCCTTCGACCACCTCGAACACACGATATTTTAAATACAGAGTGGCGCACATAAAACCGGCCCGAACCGGAATGCAAACGCGCGTGAGTAGAATTACTAGCTTGTCAGTTTCTTCGCCACCTTCCAACAGCTGTAGCGTGTGACTAGTTCATACGGAAAGTAGTCGTTATAAACTGTGTACTTCATTGTGATGCCTTACTCCACTGAAGAATGTGTGTTCATTCTTGAAAAATATGTGCGGTCTGAATCAATGAGAAAGTGGCGTTCGACAGGCAGTGTTGTTAATTCAAAGAGAAACAAGGCACCGACTGTAGGTACACCTGAAGTTGTGGCAAATGTAATGGCACATTGAAAAAAGTCCCTACAAGTCAACACAACGATTATCACAGCACTGTGAAATATCTCCCCACATCCTTCATGTCTTAAAAATGAAACCACATAATGTGAGTGTTGTTTGGCAAATAAAAGAAATGGACAAGGGTAAGTGTACACATTACTGTACTTGGTAGCTGGAACATGTCGCTGGGGGACATCTTTATGCGTTCCTCCTTTTTTCGACGGATAAAGCTTGGTTTCATCTGTCGGGTTATGTTAATTCACGAAACACAAGGCTACAGAGAATCCCCATAGCATACTGCAACAGCTGTTACACAATTTAAAAATTGGTGTATGGTGTGGTGTATCTGGTAACAGAATTATCGGACCATTGATCTTCAACGAAACTGTCAACACACACGTTTACTTTAAACTCTACAATGAATTTTCGGCTCTGTTAACTCCAAACAAAAAATGTTGTGCATATACAAGATGGGCAACTTCTAATACATGGGATTCGTCCTTAGCTCGTACACATACTGATTTTACAGAAGGAAGGACCATTAGTAAGGGCTTGTGGCCACCCTGCTCTCCCGACTTGTCACCATGTGGCTTTTGCCTCTGGCGATTTCTAAAGGCTAGAGACTACCGCAACAATCCCAGAACACTTGACACATTAAAAAACAACATACGTGAAGAAATTGCGAACATTCCTCAGAGTACTGAAAAGTGATTTCCTTAACATGCTTTGACATGCTCAACTTTGCTTGGATGTTGGCAGTGAACATTTTGAACACAGACTTTAAATTTCTTTCTAAAATATGCTTATTAAACTAATACAAGTAAATCCGGTACTTAAATTGTTAATTACATAGTTATTAAATGAAACTATACAATAAAAATGTAAGAAAGTGATGATGTACATTGATTTTCTTCATTGATATTCCTTTCAGCGCAGGGGCCGGTTTTATGTGTGCCACTCTATACAAGTGTGAGAGAGCCTATCTACTGCGTGTTGCCTGTGTGTGTGCAGGTCCGAAGTGTATAGTAAGAAGACTGTAGACATGGTCAAATGGCACTGACAAGTGTTTGCTGGTTGCGCCATGGAAGTTAAATGAAAGAACACAGCAGACTCAAGGAACTTCTGTGTTATTCTGTACTGTTTTATAACTGTGACTATTGTTAGTGACGAAAGAACAACTGAGTGGAAAAAGATTTTTATTAACTTTTAACTTTAACTTGCTAGAGGCAAGACTTGTATGATTCCTGTATAACAGAGTTGTGGTTATCAAGCCAACTGCGTTGTATATGTAACTTAATTGTTTCTAATGTGAGACGACACGGGTGACTTTAACAAGAAGTCAATTGTTTATGTGAGAAGTGTGAATTTTGTTCTTTATTGGGGTTCAAATACACCGATAGTTGTTGAAAAGTATTCTGTGAGTACCTCATTATTTCACAAAGAGAGAGAGAGAGAGAGAGAGAGAGAGAGAGAGAGAGAGAGACAGACATATATATTCCTTTAACTAGCACCATTCTTCGGAGAAAAAGTTTTCGGAGACTGATGTAGCCCGCTATCCAGAGAAGAAGATCGGCTGTGCATACCAAGTAAGTCTACGCATGTAAAAGAAGTGAGAAGGTCGCAATCCAACTTCACACATTCTTGTCACAAACATTACAACACGAACAGGATAGCCATGGGTATGCGAAGCAGTATGCAATTGTTGTGATTGAAAATAATTAGTAGTCTCCAAAAGCAAAGTGCCGTTCGTAAACGAGAACAGGATTTCACGGGGCTGGCAATGGCATGAACACCTTTCTGAATTAGAAATGGATTTACCATTGCAAAGGACTGACCATCTTCAGTATGTGGAACCACAAGGAACTGTGATGCAGCTGGGAGAGTCTTTGAATTTGGAGACGTGGACTGCAAAGATTAAGATTGGCTCATTGTGAGAAAATCCCCATGATTGCCATCATCTCTAATGGCGCCCTCCTTCCAACTGGAGATCCCCTTCACAAGGTAGTACACCCCCGTTGGTGATTGTTCACATCTCAGGTCACACCTCCCAAACACCTGACAGAGGGACCAAATGGCAATCTGGGAAGGTAGCAGCTCAGTCAATCACTCTTCCCTGGGCTGTACCAGAGGCTAAGTGGGAACCCTATCAGTAGACCTAGGGCTGGAAATTACGCATTACCCAGTCACCTGTTATGCAGCAGACATGTGTACTGGCCTTCAGGAGCACACAGGGAAGAAGAAGATAAAGAGGAGACTTAAACACTGATGTGGAGGAACAAGAAGAGATGGGAAATGAAGAAAGGAAAAAAAGGAACAAAAAACAGTGGTGGGACTGTCCTTATGTCAGCTACTGAAAATGTGGAACTCATTGCCAAAAACACCCCAGACATGTTTCCCAAGGGAGGTGAAAAAATAACCAGAGGACAGACATGCAGCACGAAAGGGAGAAGATGCTGCAAAGGCTGGGGTCCCATGGTAGCCAAATACGAACTCGCCAAAGAGCGGCGAGCTCCATGGGGGTCATTTGGATGTGCTTTTGTGCCTCAAATTGAGGGAAATCTTTTAGATGTTTATGTAAGGCATCCATTACACACTCAAAACAGGCCTCAAAAGTCACCTGAGCAAGGCACAAAATACTGTACTGAACATGAAGAGAAAATTCTTGGAATATTATTGCAGGTGATGACGTTGCCATCAGCCCAGCATAGCAGCTCTCTATGGACTCATTAGCTTCACAACACGCAAATACTGGTGTACTTGGGTGTGCTTGTTTTCACCAATTGCCATTACAGCAGTTGAGCTGTTAAGAACAGCAACACTTTAGGCGGACATGCAGTATGCTACTCCACGAGGAGCAAATGACGTGTGTAAAAATTCTATTCTTCCACCATCTGTACAGGAGGAATCTCATCCTTCCACAAGATATGAGAAAACACACACACACACACACACACACACACACACACACACACACACACACACACACACACACAAAGCTGTGATTTGGTACAGTGGTGAATTTGAAACATCTACCGACAACCTTTTGATGGCTGTGTACTACTGAAGCACAGATGAAGCTGGACTTGCAATTCACAACATGAACTGTTTTACACTGATGTGATGAATTGATTAATTCTTTTGGTTCAGTTTCCCATGCATTTGTGGATAGTTTCACAGAACCATCATTTTCTCAAATGAACTGAAGAATGGGAAAAATTGACTAACAAACATCATGGTGCTGACACTGAATAGGTGCATATAATCCTCAGTGGCTAAGTAACAATTGAAAAGCCAACAGTAGTCACAACATACACTAACAGAATCGGACCTGTTAAAAGACTTGATCATTCCATCACCAACTATGATTTTGTCATAAAAACACGAACAGTTTTGGAAAGCATTTTTTTTAAGTGTCCATGGTAAATGGCTATACAGTATATCACATACAAGAAGTGACAAGACAATTAAGACATCTACAACCTGTTCGCATCTCCAGTAGAAGAAAACTCCAATTGAGGAACTTGGTGAAGTTGTGAGGAAACATTATGTTGCTGTTTTCCCTTACAAGCTGGAAAAAGAACTGCACTGTATGCAGCTTGGGGAAAAAAAAAAAAAGTGTACTTTCCTGCAAAACATGCAAACAAAAATCTTTGAATTCATTCTAGTGTCTGGCTTCAGGTATATCAAACTTTGCAGAAATGTAAATAGTAAACAATCTAGATCTTTTCATACTTAATGTGTGATACCGTTTCGCATAAAAAACCTTTTGTGTCATTTATTCACACTGATAAGTGACTTACTTAATATGATTAACAGGGTCCTCCGTTTAGAATAAACATAATTATGTTTGCATTCTTGCTAGAACACAGAACTTATTAATTATCCAAGCACAAGTACAGAGCTTCAAGTCCAGGAAGACTTCCTCATTAATTCGAGCAGTTAAATACAATAAGCAAACATTGCAAATCAGACAGAAAATCAATACTACAATCATTACAAATGATGAGCCTCTAGTTACTCGTACACAATTTTATTATTTGTATTCTAACTTACAAATGAAACTTACAGTACCCCTGTTAGCGATTTGTAAAATATCTGTACTGACAGACTTTCCCCTTTGTAATTAACCAAAGATTGGTTCAACTTAATATTTACTAACCTGCAAAGCCAGAAACTTAACACTGGTTACTGTACATCTTGTTACTCTGTTTCCTTTTACCAGTTCTGAAATATTCCATGTGTCTTAATTTTCCTACAATGAAATCAGAGGTTCACTTTTTACTTCTAAGGTTTATAATTTGAAATAACGCTGAGTCAAGTATTGTCTGAAATGCACTAACTTATCCAAACTGCATTGCTAATAGTTTTTAAACGAAAATATTGGGAAAACCTCTGCTTATCCATTGTGGATTCAAGCAGCAGCCTGACAAATATTTCCCAACAAAAATTGCCAACCAACTGTATGTTTTGAGAAATTATTTTATTTGGACAACCAGTTTCAGCATTTCATTAATGTCTTCTTCAGTCATGGAGTGCATAGGAGCTTGAAGGTGGCATTTAAGAGCTGTCAAAACTGGTTGTCTACATAAAATAACTTCTCATAACTTACGGCTCTTTAGTAATGTTCTTGGTAAATATTAGGAAAAGTATAGATTGATACCATAAAGATAACCCACTGAGTTGCCAACAACCCCAATGAGAAGGCTCGATCTATTATACACTACTGGTCATTAAAATTGCTACACCAGGATGAAATGCAGATGATAAACAGGTATTCGTTGGACAAATATAATATACTAGAACTGACATGTGATTACATTTTCACACAATTTGGGTACATAGATCATGAGAAATCAGTACCCAGAACAACCACCTCTGGCAATAACAATGGCCTTGATACGCCTGGGCATTGAGTCAAACAGAGCTTGGATGGCATGTACAGGTACAGTTGCCCATGCAGCTTCAACACGATACCACAGTTCATAAAGAGTAGTGATTGGCTTTTTGTGACGAGCCAGTTGCTCGGCCACCATTGACCAGACGTTTTCAATTGGTGAGAGATCTGGAGAACGTGCTGGCCAGGGTAGCAGTCTAACATTTTCTGTATCCAGAAAGGCCCATACAGGACCTGCAACATGCGGTTGTGCATTATCTTGCTGAAATGTAGGCTTTCACAGGGGTCAAATGAAGGGTAGAGTCACAGGTGATAACACATCTGAAATGTAACGTCCACTGTTCAAAGTGCCATCAATGCGAACAAGAGGTGACCGAGACGTGCAACCAATGGCACCCCATACCATCATGTTGGGTGATACGCTAGTATGGCGATGACGAATGCATGCTTCCAATGTGCATTCACCACGATGTCGCCAAACACGGATGCGACCATCATGATGATGTAAACAGAACCTGGATTCATCTGAAAAAAATGACATTTTGCCATTCGTGCACCCAGGTTCGTCATTGAGTACACCATTGCAGGCGCTCCTGTCTGTGATGCAGTGTCAAGGGTAACTGCAGCCATGGTCTCCGAGCTGATAGTCCATGCTGCTGCAAACGTCGTCGAACTGTTCGTGCAGATGGTTGGTGTCTTGCAAACATCCACATCTGTTGACTCAGGGATCGAGACGTGGCTGTACGATCCGTTACAGCCATGCGGATAAGATGTCTGTCATCTCGACTGCTAGTGATACAAGGCTGTTGGGATCCAACACGGCGTTCCGTATTACCCTCCTGAACCCACTGATTTC
The DNA here is from genome assembly GCF_023864345.2 of Schistocerca serialis cubense. NCBI lineage: Eukaryota > Metazoa > Arthropoda > Insecta > Orthoptera > Acrididae > Schistocerca > Schistocerca serialis. The sequence continues at coordinate 508,304,304 of NC_064642.1, read as the reverse complement.
ATAGTCTGCTAACAGTCATTGGATCTCGACCAATGCGAGCAGCAATGTCGCGATACGATAAACCGAAATCGCGATAGGCTACAATCCGACCTTTATCAAAGTCGGAAAAGTGATGGTATGCATTTCTCCTCCTTACATGAGGCATCACAACAACGTTTCACCAGGCAACGTCGGTCAACTGCTGTTTGTGTATGAGAAGTTGGTTGGAAACGTTCCTCTTGTCAGCACATTGTAGGTGTCGCCACCAGCGCCAACCTTGTGTGAATCCTCTGAAAAGCTCATCATTTGCATGTCACAGCATCTTCTTCCTGTCTGTTAAATTTCAGATCTGTAGCACATCATCTTCGTAGTGGAGCAATTTTAATAGCACATGTAGTGAAGCTTTTGGCCATAGCCTTCTTCGGTAAAGAAGAAGGCTTTGGCCGAAAGCTATAATGTACAACCGTCTTTTGGTTGTACCTACCTCCAACTCATCTTTATGCTGAATATCAATCTATCCTTTGCCTAATACATTTGAAATAATTGGCATATGATGGATACCATTTTAGTAATATTGGGTGCTTCTGACAAACTGAACTTGAAAGTGACCTCTTACAAAAAGTGTACATTTACAGACCATACTACATGTAAGGACACCATGAGTTTTAGTGCATCAATCCCCTGAGTCTTGATGCTGTGCATTAACACAGTCCCCTGAAATCTTTAACCAATGTGTGTTGTACCACTCAAAGAGCAATATAATCTTTACACTTAGCATCACTTAGTTCTGAGATAGATTTAAAAAAATTTAACACATGATGATCTAAACTGAGTAAAAGAAGAATTTTTCACTTCTACTATAATCTCCTATGGCATCTTCTACTTGTGGAAATGATGGCAGTCTTTGGACTAAACTTTGGTATTAGGAAAGTTATTATCACAAGAAGTTTTAGAGGAGCATTCTGTTCACACTTGTTGCACTTTGCATCACCTTTTCAGTTGGCTCTGCCTTTATTTTCTCCTTCTCATTACCAATAAATTCAGTCCTGCTAATACTGTGTGGTAACTTTTTGCACTACTTTAACTGGAGCAGGGGCCTATGGCTGTACCTAGCCTCATGACCAAGAGTTAATTTATGCTACTGTTGGGTAACAAGTTCACTCTGTCAAGTAATAACTAACAGAAACTTATTTTTATGTTGTCATGCAGAGAGAGAGAGAGAGAGAGAGAGAGAGAGAGAGAGAGAGAGAGAGAGAGAGAGAGAGAGAGAGGAAGGGGGGGGGGGGGGGGGAGAGGAGGAGGAGGAGGCGGCGGCGGCTATATCTACCAATCTCAGGACTCAGGTTGTTAAACCTTTATGGTTCATCAACAAACTTAACAGTGGTCACTAAAATACTTCCAAAGTTTATTATACAGGAAGGCTTGCGGTACTGATAATTTCCTAGCTAAAGAACCTGAAATATTTATCATCATTATCCAAGAGGGCATGAAGAGCTCACTGGATGCTACAGAAGCAATAAGCATTTCCCCTCTTCCATTCTGGTTTGGTTTAATACACTAATTAATAAATTAAATAAGTGTAATGGGAAACAAAACCTGTATTGAAGACTGCACTGTCGGCTGCATTCTATATTCAAGACATCAGGTGTGGGAAGTAGCATAATTGGTGGCTCACCTTCATCAGCATATGTAGTAGAAATGGTGTTAGTGCAGTACGGACCTGTAACAACCATCTCTCCATGGTGTACATCATCTTATACTTACAGAGAGTTTGCATAATTTTTGTCATATAAATTGCAATCATAACACAGCCAGAAAATTTCTCACAACTAAGCCTATCCCTGGGAGTAGCTGATAAAGAGCAGACAACTGCTTCAACCAATCTGCAGATGTACTTGGCATGGTTTACTATGAAGTTTATCTACTTTTGCATTAAATAACTAGCGAAATATTACACAAATTTTGTAATGCACTAAGGTCTGAATTTCAAATAAAACGGTGTTGATGGCAGTACACAAAGGACTGCATGGAAGACAGAATCCTGTGGTGTTCTGTTTTCTCACGTACATTATGTAGTTTTGGCATTTTGCTGCCTGTTTAAGATATTACAGCTGTGATAATTACTTAAACTATGATAGAAGGCATGTATAAATATTTTTTCTGGGTTACACCAGTAAATTCAAATTAGGGTTTTGGAAGTGCACAGGAAAAGAGTTACTTCTCCGATTCAAACAGCATTTTTATCAGCACCAAGTGTTTTGAACAAATTTTTACTAACACGAACTGCTTTGCATGGATATTTTTTGTTTTGTTTTGGTTTTAAGGCGCAAAACTGCTATGGTCATTAGCGCCCGGTCCGTGACTTAGGAAACAGTAAAAACCGAAAATGGAAACCAGCAGAAATTGGAACGAAACTCAAAAAATTGGAGAAACTAAAAGCAGAAGGAAGGCTTAAAAATCCACTACAGAAAGCGGTTGGTTGTCCTCAAAAAAAAGCTTCAAATGACTGACGTCATTTCACTGGCACTAATAAACTCAAGAACGTGATCGGCCGAGCACGTGTCATCTGCTAAAATGGACGATATATCAGGCGACAGCTGTAGACGGGCATGTAACGGAGTAAAATAGGGGCACTCAAAAGGTGTCTTACCGTCCACAGCTGAGAGCAGTGGGGACAGAGTGGGGGAGGATCGCCACTTAAAAGATGTCGATGGCTAAAACGACAGTGCCCTATCCGGAGTCGAGTTAAAATTACCTCCTCCCGACGACGCATTTGGGAGGAAGAGGCCCAAGCACAAGGAAGAGCTTTCACGTCCCACAATTTATTATGGGGAAGTGTCGACCAATGGGCGTGCCATAAAAGAACAACTCGACGACATAAAACGCTCTGTAGATCGGTGAAGGGAATCGATTGAATAGCTGGCCGAAGAAGAGAGACTGCAGCCTTGGCCGCTATATCGGCCGCCTCATTTCCACAGATACCAATGTGTCCTGGGAGCCAGAGGAACGCCACCGAGACGCCCCCCCAGGTGGAGCAAGTGCAGACAGTCCTGAATTCGGTGGACCAGAGGGTGGACAGGGTAAAGAGCTTGGAGACTGAGGAGAGAGCTGAGAGAATCTGAGCAGATAACATACTGTATCCGCTGATGGCGGCGGATGTAGTGGACAGCCTGGAGAACATCGTAAAGCTCCGCAGTATAAACCGAACACTGGTTGGGAAGCCGAAATTGATTTGGGGTGTCGCCAACAATATAGGCACTCCCTACACCTAACGATGTTTTCGAGCCATCAGTGTAAATAAATGTGGCTTCCTTTATTTGTGCACATAGAGCAGCAAATGCCCGACGATAAACAAGTGAAGGGGTACCATCCTTGGGAAATTGACAAAGGTCACGGAGCAGGCAGATCCGGGGACGGAGCCAAGGCGGTGCTGTACCCCAAGTTGTCAAGAAAGTTTTAGGAAAGCGAAAGGAAAGAGAATGGAGAAGTTGATGGAAGCGGACTCCCGGTGGTAGTAGGGAGGAGGGGCGGCCTGCGTACCCTACATCAAAGGAGGCATCAAAAAAAAAAAAAAATTTCATGGGCTGGATTAGCAGGCATGGAAGACGATGGCTAGCATAACGAATCAGAAGGACTGCTCGCCGATTGGCCAGCGGAGGTTCAGCAGTCTCAGCATAAAGGCTTTCCACAGGGCTGGTGTAAAAAGCTCCAGACACTAAACGTAATCCACGGTGGTGGATAGAGTCGAGATGCCGAAGAATAGACGGCCGAGCAGAGGAGTAAACTATGCTTCCACAGTCCAATTTCGAGCGCACTAAGGCACGATAGAGGCAGAGAAGGACCACTCGGTCCGCTCCCCAGGAGGTACCATTCAGGATACAGAGTGTGTTGAGGGATCGCAGACAGCGAGCCGAAAGATAGGAAACGTGGGAGGACCAGCACAGTTTTCTGTCAAACAAAAGACCCAAGAATTTAGCGATATCCGAAAACGGAAGGTTGACAGGTCCTAGATGTAAGGAGGGTGGAAGAAACTCCTTACGTCGCCAAAAATTAACACAAATGGTCTTACCGGGAGAAAAACGGAAGCCAGTTTCGATGCTCCAAGAGTAGAGGCGATCGACACATCCTTGAAGACGTCATTCAATAAGGCTGGTCCGTTGAGAGCTGTAGAAGATCACAAAATCGTCCACAAAGACGGAGCCCCGAGACATCAGGAAGGAGACAATCCATAATTGGATTTATGGCAATGGCAAATAGTACAACACTTAACACGGAGCCCTGGGGTACCCCGTTTTCTTGGGAGAAAGTACGGGAGAGAGTACTGTTCACCCGCACTCTAAATGTGCGCTCTGCCATAAATTCGCGAAGAAAAAGGGGCAGCCGACCTCGAAAGCCCCAAGAGAACAGTGTGCGGAGGATGCCTGTCCTTCAACAGGTATCGTATGCTCTCTCCAGATCAAAAAAGATTGCTACTGTTTGGCGTTTCCGGAGAAAATTGTTCATGATGTAAGTGGAGAGAGTAACAAGATGGTCAACTGCTGCAGAACGATGCTTTCGGAAACCGCATTGGGCAGGTGTTAAAAAGACTGTGGGACTCCAGCCACCAAGGTAAACGGCAATTCACCATATGCTCCAAAACCTTACATACACTAATCGTGAGAGAAATGGGGTGATAGCTAGAGGGGAGATGTTTGTCCTTTCCAGGTTTCAGAACAGGAACGACGATAGCTTCCCGCCATCGTCTGGGAAAAGTACTGTCAGTCCAAATTCGATTATAAATGCGAAGGAGGTAACGCAGACTATGGGTTGATAAATGCAGCAACATTTGGATGTGGATACCATCCGGTCCTGGGGCGGAGGAGCGAGAAGAATAGAGTGCCTGTTGGAGTTCCCGCATGGAGAAAACAGTGTTATAGCTTTCGCGATTTTGAGAGAAGAAAGCAAGAGGTTGCACTTCTGCTGCACGTTTCTTCGGGAGAAACACTGGCAGGTAATTTGAAGAGCTTGAAATCGCAGCAAAGTGTTTACCCAAGGAGTTAGAAATTGCGACGGGGTCCACTAACGTATCACGCGCGACAGTGAGCCCAGAGACCGGGGAGAAACTAGGCGCGCCAGATAACCGTCGAATTTGACTCTAAACTTCCGAGGAGGGAGTGAAGTTGTTAAATGAGCTAGTGAAGAATTTCCAGCTGGCCTTCTTGCTATCGCGGATGACGTGACAGCATCGCGCACGGAACTGCTTATAGCGGATACAGTTGGCCAAAGTAGGATGGTGGCGGAAAACGCGAAGAGCACGTCGCCGCTCACGTATTGCGTCACGGCATGCCTCGTTCCACCAAGGAACTGGGGGGCGCCGGGGCAATTCGGAGGTGCGTGGTATTGAACGTTCCGCAGCTGTAAGAATAACGTCGGTAAGATGTGTGACCTCATCGTCGACGCTAGGAAAGTGACTGTCATCGAATGTCTCTAGAGACGAAAAAAGTGTCCAATCGGCTTGGGCAAACTTCCAGCGTCGCGGGCGCATATATGGCAGTTGAGGCTGCAGCCTAAGGACACATGGAAAGTGGTCACTCGAGTGTGTATCATCAAGGGCGAACCATTCGAAGCGCCGAGCTAGCGGAACAGTACCGACCGCAAGGTCCAAATGAGATAAATATGTAGTGGAGGCAGACAAAACTGTAGGAACCCCAGTGTTGAGGCAAACTAGATCCGCTTGACGGAAGACGTCTAGCAATAGTGAGCCACGTGGACAAGGATGTGGAGATCCCCAAAGCGGGTGGTGGGCATTGAAGTCCCCAACCAGCAAATAGGGGGGTGGAAGCTGACCAAGAAGATGAAGGAGATCAGCTCGTGCCATTGGTGTGGACGATGGAATGTATACAGTACAAAGAGAAAAAGTATATCCAGAAAGGGAAAGATGGACAGCGACAGCTTGGAAGGAAGTGTTTAAGGGGATTGGGTGATAATGGAGAGTAACATGGAGAAGAATCATGAGTCCTCCGTGGGCCGGAGTGCCTTCAACAGAGGGGAGATCAAATCGGACGGACTGAAAATGGGGGAGAACAAAGCGGTCATGGGGACGCAGCTTTGTTTCCTGAAGACAGAATATGACCGGCGAGTAGGATCGTAAGAGGATCGACAATTCGTCCCAATTGGCTCGAATGCCGCGGATATTCCAGTGGATAATGGACATAGGGTGAACAGAAAATGGAGGAATGTGACCAAGGTTGCCGTCAACTCAACGACGGCTCAGAGCTTGCGTCCGACAGCATGGAATGGCATTCAGCCGAAGGCAGAAGATCCTGATCCATAGGTTGTTGGGGAACAGCTCCTGCCACCAGCGATCTGTCGGTTGATCGGCCGCCAGCAGTGTGCCTCGGCGACACAGAAGACGGCCGAGGGCGATTTCCGCCAGGTGGTGCTGTAGATGGGACACGCCTTGGCGGAGAAGGAGATGAACTGGGTTTCTTATTAGCCTTCTTGGAAATATGATGTTTAGATGAAGGAGGAACCGATGGTTGTGAAGTTGGGGTACGTAGAACATCTTCACGAGTATACTCTTTTTTTCGAAGTCTTAGTGTCTGACTTGTGGGCTCGAGATTTAGCAGAACCCGATGAAGGGTGAGCCATAGAGTGGGCAGGCAAAAGTGGTGAGGTTGAACGGGCGATCTTTGCGCTGGCCGATCTGACGACCGTGGTACTAAAGGTGAGGTCGCAAGTCTGCGTGGCCGCCTCCTTTGTTGGCCGAGGAGAAGCAAGGACAGTGCTGTATTTTCCTGTCTGAGGCACGGTGGGCTGTCGACTGGCGAATAATTTTCGAGCAGCAAAGGTTGACACCTTTTCCTTCACTCTGATTTCCTGGATGAGCTTTTCGTCTTTAAAAATGGGGCAATCTCGAGAGGAAGCAGCGTGGTCACCCATACAGTTGATGCAGCGAGGGGATGGAGGTGGACAAGCACCCTCATGGGCACCCTTGCCACACGTAACACATTTGGCCGGTTTGGAACAGGACTGGCTGGTGTGATTGAACCACTGACACCGATAGCAACGCGTAGGGTTTGGGATGTAAGGGCGAACGGAAATTATCTCATAGCCTGCTTTGATTTTCGATGGGAGTTGAATTTTGTCAAATGTCAAGAAGACAGTGCGGGTTGGAATGATGTTAGTGTCAACCTTTTTCATAATTCTATGAACAACCGTTACGCCCTGATCAGACAGGTAGTGCTGAATTTCTTCGTCAAGACAATCCATCGAGGGAGCACGTATGAACGACTGACAATCCATCGAGGGAGCACGTATGAACGACTCCACGCGAAGAATTTAAAGTGCGGTGCGGTTCAACCCGGACAGGGAAGGTGTGGAGCAGTGAAGTACGCAGCAATTTTTGTGCTTGGAGGGCACTGACTGTTTCTAACAACAAGGTACCATTCCGTAATCTGGAACAAGACTTTACAGGACCTGCAATTGCGTCAACACCTTTCTGAACAATGAAAGGGTAGACCGTGGAGAAGTCGTGACCTTCATCAGACCGAGAAACAACAAGGAACTGTGGCAATGATGAAAGAACTGTCTGTGACTGAGACTCAGTGAACTTGCGCTTGTGAGCAGACATAGTGGAAGGTGAGGAAACCATTGCGGAAGAATCCCCCATGATTACCGGCGTCTCCGATGGCGCGCTCCTCTCCGAGGGCACTCCCGCCTTAGGTGATTGTTCACACCTCAGGTCACACCTCCCGACAAATGGACGGAGGGACCAATTGGCACTTTCGGAAGGTATCAGCTCGGGTAATCACCCCTCCCTGGGCCTGGCCGTTACCAGGGGGGTATGTACTTGTCCTACCTGTCTACCCGGGGCAGGGAATTACGCGTTACCCCGTCGCCGGCTAGGCATGGAAATGCATGCGTCGGCCTTCAGACACGCACAGGGAGGAAAAAAGAGAAAGGGAAAGGGAAGAAGAGGGGTCTCAAACGCCGCAGCGGAGAACAGGGCAAAGAGAAGAGGTAAGGAAAAGAGAAGGACAGAGGAAGGACGAAGACTTGCAAGCGTAGAAAGCAAGGAATTCGTAACAGTTTCGGGCCTCCGTCTCCGGACATAGGCACAAACCATACTCCCAGAGGGGGAGAAAGGGAAGGAAAGAGCCAGGGGGGGGGGGGGGGGGGGGGGCGAAGATGGGGGACGGGAAAGGATGCGGAAAGGGAAGGTATGCAGCCCAGAAAGGAAGGAGGGCCACATTAGCTCGGGGTCCCATGCTCGCTACGCACATATCCACAAAAGAGTTGTGGACCCCCTGAGGGGTGCATGGGTCTTGGCAATGGCTTGGAGTAGCAGCATCTATGGAAGAGATGGACAGCCTCTACATGAAGTTGGAAAAAGGGCTAATATTAAACAACTCTAATGCCAACAAAATCAGATTCTAGTGGACTCTTCATTTTTCAATCTTAGGCATGTGTCTCTCACCCATTTCAGGAAGTCAAAAATACAACAATACCAAGTAAACACAACACAAACAGCCTATGCTTAAAAGAATGAATTCTTTGGCATCTGCCTAGTTTTCAAAGACCCAAAACAAAAATTTTTTATCGAAGAGCTATAGTAAGATCAAAATAGAAACAGAAAATTGAGAAGCTCTTCATGAATAGGGATTACAAACATATGTCACTTGTTAATAACTGCAGTAGTAGAGTAACACTGAGCTGAATTACAGAAATTTTTTACTCACAAAGACCTAACAACATTGGACAAATCATCATCTATAACAATATTAGAAGAGGAAAGACAATATGAAGTTGTCATGTACACTCAATTCATAAAGCTTCCATGTGATATTTCACCTACTAGAAGTGTTACAAGTCTTCTTGGGGTCAAAGATGACACCTTAATATGACAAGCAGTTTTATGTTTCTTTGCAGCATAGGAATGTTATCAACAGTTAACTGAAATCATTTGAGGTCTGAGTCAAAGTAACTCAAAATCTTTCTTAATTCTAAAACACAGACTAGATGGCAATTAACTAATCAGTCCAAGATCTACAGTGGTTAAAAGGGAATTGAATATATGGTCTCATTTTGTTTTCATGAGAATACCTTACCTCACTAAAAATATCTTTTTCTCTGTCTCAACAATTTAGAGTGTGTAGGCACAGGCGCATCTACTATGGTTTGATCATGTTTTCATGAACAGGACAGTAAATTAAGATACTTTATAAATTTTACCTGACAAGAGGAGTATCACTCTTTGTTAGTAGCAATCCATCCTTTTCATAATATTGTCATTATTCCAAGCTGGATTTTCCATTGTTTCAAAAGAACTGAATGTGTTGGGTGATCACAAACTTGTCAAATGACGATTGCATAGGTAAGCAAAGTTGGCGCCACTTGAACTGAAAAAGGAAGTTCCTTGCTTCAGAAAGGATACTGTCTACATGAGTAGTCCATAAGGTGCCAGTTGCCAGTCTAACTCTATGATGACACAGTGGGTCTAATAATTCAAAGTCAAAGGCATTTCTGAGCCATTAAACTGACAACTATAATCCAAGTGAAAGAAACCATAATCCAAGTGAGACTCGATCAGAGCCCAGGAGGTACAAAGTGTGGTGTGATCCACACAAAGATGTGTGGGCAAGGAAGCAGAGAATTTTAAGTTTCCATGTACAGCTAGTCTTTAGCTGTCAAATATGGGTCAGCCAAGTGAACTTTTTGTCAAAGAGGAGTCCCAAAAATCAGGACTGCACAACAACATCCAAACGCTGGGTACCCAGGTAGATTTCTGGGTCAGGATGGTCTGTGGTAAGATGACAAAAATGCACAACCCACGTTTTTGCAGGCAAAAACTGGAATCCATTGAAAAGAGCCCAAGCAGAAGCCATCGGATGGTACCTTTGAGTCACTGTTCAGACAAGGCTACAAAGTGGAAGCTGTACCAAATGCAGAAGTCATTGACATACAGTATGGGGATGACCAGTGGCTAGATAGAGGTCACTAGCCCATTGGTAGCATTGAAGAAGAGTGAGACAGTATGCATGGATCCCTGTGGGACGGTGTTCTCTTGGACCTTTGGAGAACTGAGTGAAGTATTAACTTGACCCCAGAACAACCAGTGCGATAAAAACTGATGATCAGAAATTGGTGGGGAGCCTCAAAATCCTCAGTCATGGAGCAGAAGTAAATTTGAGGGCACCAGGCAGTGTCGTACGCCTTATGTAGGTCCAAAAAGACTTAAATTGGGTGTCTGTGTTTAGAAAAAGCTTGTCCGATTGCTGTTTCCATCCTAACCAAATGGTCAGACGTGTACCGTCCCTCAATGAAACCACATTGATACAGGAATAAAAGCCCCTGGGATTGGAGAACCCATTAGCATCAGTAGGCAACTGCCCTTTCGAGCAGTTTGCCCAGCTGACAGCTGCTGATGGATGTTTAGCTTTTGCCAGTTTTAAGGACTGGAACTATGATCCATTTTGCCACTTGAAGGGAAGACATTGCTGAGGCAAATAAGGTTGAAGACTGAGGAGATGGAGCCACTGAGTAACAGATGTTGTATCATCTGATTCTGAATGAAATCAGAGTTCAGTGCCACACTGTGAGATGAGGCAAAAGCTTGAAGCAATTTTCAGTAAGTGAAAAGTTTATTGTATAATTTGGCACGTCGAGAGGTGAAGGAGACGGGGACATCTCCAATTCATCACTTACACACCCAAAAGGCAGCCACATAAGAAAAGGACACCGATGCCATCGCAAAGTGATTGGTTGGTTCAAAAAAGGAGGGGGGGGGGGGGGGGGGGGGGGGAAGGGACAAAACTGCTAGGTTATCAGCCCCTTGTTCCGAATAAAACAATGCCACAAGGGTGAGAATAAAACAAGTGAGACTGACAACACAAAACGGAGGGAAAGGAAAAACCACAAGAACAACGGAAGGGCAACAAACATTTAAATGGACAAAATGGGAGAAGAAAAAACACAGAAACACAATAAACAAGTAGAAGAGATTAAAATGACAAAACAGATTACCACAGCTGGCTGACCATGAGAATAAAAAGGAGAAGCCAGCAACTATGCAACACATTAAAACCTCCACCCTGAAAGCACTAGGGTGGAGGACACAGAGGGACAAAGGACATGCACTAAAAATTAGATCAAATGATAAGATCCACCCTCTGGAATAAAACATAAAACTAAATCAGCCGATGAGGCATTGTCAGATAAAATTAGCGGCAACGAGTCTGGTAACCAAAGATTTCGTCACAGGGCAGTCAAAGTGGGACAGTGCACCAGAATATGGGCCAGTGTCAACTGGGAGCTGCATTGATACTGAGGCAGATCATCATAGAGCAAGAGGTAGCCGTGGGTCACCAAAGCATGGCCAACGCTGAGCCGGCAGAGAACCACAGAGTCTCTGCGAGAGGCCCACATGGAGGACTGCCACACATTCGTAGTCTCCTACAGAGACTATCCCATTCAGTCTCTCACAGCCGAAAAACCTGGTAGTGTAAAAATGGACGCAGTTCAGTTACTGGAAGGCCGATCTCCATAAACGGTTTCCGAGTAGCCTGTTTGCCCAGCCTGTCAGCACGTTTGTTGCCTGGGATTCCGACGTGTTCTGGGGTCCACACAAACAGCACTGAACGACCAGACCGTTCCAGAGCATATATGGTCTCCCAGATGGTCGCTACCAAAGGACGATGAGGTAGCACTGGTTGATAGCTTGTAGGCTGCTCAAGAAGTCAGTACACAGAAGAAATGACTCCCCAGGGCATGAACAGATGTGCTCAAGAACATGAGATAAGCCACCAGATCTGCAGTGAAAACACGGCAGCCATCGGGCAAGGAATGCTGTTCAATATGTACTCCATGGACATATGCGAAACCGATGTGACCATCAGCCATCGAGCCACGGGTGCAAACCACTTCATGGCCTCAGCACATGTCAAGAATCTAGAGAAAGATACAGTAGAGAGACGCAGGTTGAACTGAGTCCTTTGGGCCATGTGAAAGTTCCAGGTGAAGCCGTAGCCAAGTTGTACACCACGGAGGTATATGTCAATGGACCTCAAGTAGAGGTGGTAGAGGCAGGGACTCCAGTTCGGACAGTAAGTTGGATGCACAGGAGAAGTACAAACATGTGCAACGTAACTGGCAAACAGTTGTGCACGCCTGACCTGCAATAGAGGGACTCCAGCCTCCACCAGGACACTCGTCACTGGACTCGTCCTAAATGCTCCCAACGCCAGTCTAACACCACACTGGTGCACTGGGTGGAGTAAACCCCAATATGGAGGGCGCCGCCGTACCATAAATTAGACTCCCATAGTCAAGGCAGGATCGAACAAGGGCTCTGTAGAGCTGCAGCAGTGTAGAGCGATCTGCACCCCAGTTCATCTTGCTCAGGCAGCGCAGGGCATTGAGGTACCGCCAGCACTTCTGCTTAAGCTGACAAAGGTGAGGAACCCAAGTCAATTGGGTGTCAATGACCAGTCCTAAAAATCGACATGTCTCTACTACAGTGAGCGGATCGCCAGTAAGGTAAAGTTCTGGTTCCGCATGAATGCTACGATGCCGATAGAAGTGCATAACACACGAATTTGCAGCCGAAAACTGGAAGCCATGGGCTAGAGCCCATGACTGTGCATTTTGGATGGCTCTCTGTAGGTGCTGCTCTGCAACATCAGTACTGGTGGAGCAGTACGAAATGCGAAAGTCGTCTGTATACAGAGAGGGTGAGACGGACAGCTCTACAGCTGCTGCTAGACCATCAATGGCTACTAAAAATAGAGATACACTCAATACAGTGCCCTGCGGGACTCCATTTTCCTGGATATGGGGGAATGGCCAGCGTCAGTTGGTCACAGCTAGTGAGCTGCCTGCTGCTGTACGATAAGAAGTAGCCAGCAGCAAGTCTTACTCTGAGCTCTCTTGTTTCATAGGTTAATTCTTAATTTATTTGCGTGCTTTTGAGTACTTGCATAGTTTAATTCACAAATTTTGGGCGTATTATAGTATTTGAGAGTTGTGGCATTGCATTTTAGTACCTGAATAGTGTAAATTTGCATAGTCATCAGTCATCTGTTTCTGTTTTGAATGGTTTGTGTGATAAAGGAGAGGGAAAAAAAATTGTTAGGGATGGATAGGGACTGAGCCTGTTGTGTATGGATTCAGGGGGAATTGTCCACCATCTCTAAACAGCTGGGAGCTGTGTTAGCCGTGGTCGACAGGCTCCAGGCTGTTGCCCTGGGCTGCGGTGACATTGGGACACCCAAGGTGAGCGCTTTGGCGCCTCTGGAACCTGTAGCATCACCTGGGATCTCTGATGCCACTGTGCCCTCTGATTCAGACATTCCTCACGGTCGACACTTGCCGGACGGTGACTGGCGAACTGTGGCGGGGTCGCGAATTCCTGGGCAGAAGGCGAAAGTTGGTGCTGTCCACCAGGCTGTACCCTTACACCTCTTTTAGTGGTTTTAGGGCGCACAACTACAATGGTCATTAGCGCCCAGACTAAATTAGGAATGCACTGCGAGGCACAAGGTTAAAACAGCAACGAAAAGGGACAATACTATAAAAGACAGACAGGCATAGGATTAAAAAACAAAAAAACGGCATAATCAAATGTCCTTAGACAGGGTTGTCAAGTTGATAAAATGAAGAATGTGAGCAGCTGCTCCTGGGTCATCCGCTAAAATGGCATCCAGAGTACATGGCAGGCCAAGGTCAACGCGCAGTTTATTAAAAGTCGGACAGGACGTTAAAATGTGGCGTACCGTCAGCAATTGCCCACATGAGCAGAACGGCACTGGCGCAGCCGTCAGCAGATGGCGATGGCTGAACTGGCAGTGTCCAATTCGTAACCGGGCCAAAACGACCTCCTCCTGCCGAGAAGGGCGTGAAGAGGTCGTCCAAGCAGCGGGAAGAGGTTTCAAGGCCTGAAGCTCGTTGTCCGTAAGTGCAGCCCAATCGGCATGCCACAGCGATAAAATGCGCTGACAAATGACCCTGTTACAATCTGATGAAGGGACACAACAAGAAGCTGTCCGAGGCTGGAGGACCGCAGCCTTGGCAGTGGCATCCGCAGCTTCATTCCCAGGGATACCGACATGGCCAGGAACCCACATAAAGGTAACCGGAGAACCGTCGTCCACCAGCGGCTGAAGAGAGCGTTGGATCCGGTGCATGAAAGGGTGAACCGGATACGGATCACTGAGGCTCTGGATGGCACCCAGGGAATCGGAGCAGATGACATAAGCAGAATGTCGGTGGCGGCAGATATAAAGAACAGCCTGGTAGAGGGCAAATAGGTCAGCTGTGAAGACCGAACAATGGCCATGGAGCCGGTATTTGAAACTGTGTGCCCCGACAATAAAAGAACACCCGACATCATCATTGGTCTTACAGCCATCTGTACATATGAAGGTCACATTAATGAACTTCGAACGAAATTCGACAAAACGGGAGCGGTATACCGAACCGTGGGTAACCTACTTTGGGAGCGAGCTGAGGTCAAGGTGAACACGAACCTGAGCCTGGAGCCAAGGTGGCGTTTGGCTCTCGCCCACTCGAAAGGTTGCAGGGAGTGAAAAATCAAGGTGCTGAAGGAGGCGACGAAAGAGGACTCCAGGGGGTAGCAGGGCAGAGACATACAACCCGTATTGACGGTCGAGAGAGTCGTCAAAAAAGGAACGATAAGACGGGTGGACGGGCATTGACAACAGCCGACAAGCATACCAACAAAGCAGTGTATCGCGCCGGTAGATTAGTGGCAATTCACCGGCTTCGGCATGAAGACTCTCGACGGGACTAGTATAAAATGCTCCAATCGCAAGACGTAAACCCCGATGTTGAATGGAGTTGAGGCGGCGTAAGATGGACGGCCGTGCAGAGGAGTATATGAAGCTCCCATAATCCAGCTTGGAGCGGACGATCGATCGATATAGGCGAAGGAGGACGGTTCGATCCGCTCCCCATGACATACCACTGAGAACACGGAGGACATTTAGAGAACGGGTACAACGGGCAGCCAAATATGACATGTGGAGACCAGCTAAGTTTCCTGTCAAATGTAAGACCTAAAAATTTTGTTGTCTCCAAAAATGGGAGAGCAACGAGACCGAGTCGTCTTTGTAACGCCACAAGTTAATACAGACCGTCTTCTCGGCAGAAAAACTGAAGCCATTGGCGACACTCCAGGAGTAAAGACAGTCAAGACAACACTGAAGACAGCGCTCCAGGAAACATGTACGCTGCGCGCTGCAATAGGTGGTAAAATCATCCACGAAAAGGGAGCCTGATACATCAACTGGAAGGCAATCCATTATTGGATTGATCGCTATGGCGAAGAGAGCAACGCTCAAAACTGAGCCCTGTGGCACCCCATTCTCCTGGCGAAAGACGTAGGACAGGACAGAACCCACACGTACCCTGAACTGTCGATCCATTAAAAAGGCATGAATAAAAAAGAGGGAGGTGACTGCGAAAGCCCCATGTATGCATGGTGCGGAGAATGCCCGCCCTCCAACAGGTGTCGTAAGCCTTCTCCAAGTCAAAGAACACAGCCGCGGTCGGGTGCTTCTGCAAGAAGTTATTCATAATGAAGGTCGACAAGGTAACCAGATGGTCAACAGCAGAGCGGCGCCTACGAAATCCACATTGTACATTGGTAAGTAGGCGTCGAGATTCGAGCAGCCAAACCAAACGAGAGTTAACCATTCGCTCCATCACCTTACAGACACAGCTGGTAAGCGAGATGGATCGATAACTGGAAGGCAAGTGCTTGTCCTTCCCCGGCTTAGGAATCGGGACAACAATAGACTCACGCCAGCATGTGGGAACATGACCCTCAATCCAGATTCGATTATAAGTACAAAGAAGAAAACCTTTACCCACAGGAGAAAGGTTCTTAAGCATCTGAATATGAATAGAATCAGGCCCTGGAGCAGAGGACCGTGACCAGGCAAGTGCATTTTCGAGTTCCCGCATGGCGAATGGGGCATTATAACTTTCACGATTCGAGGAGCGGAAGTTAGGTGGCCTAGCCTCCTCTGCCTGTTTTCGGGGGAGGAAGGCAGGGTGGTAATGAGCGGAGCTCGAAACCTCTGCGAAAAAGCGGCCAAAGGCATTGGAGACATTTTCAGAGGCTACGAGGACGTCATTCGCGACCCGCAAGCCAGAAACTGGTGAGTGGACCTTAGTGCCAGATAGCCGGCGCAGGCTACCCCAGACAACAGAAGAAGGAGTAAAACTGTTGAAGGTGCTTGTGAAAGCGGCCCAGCGGGTTTTCTTGCTTTCTTTAATAACACAATGACACTGCGCATGTAATTGTTTATAATTGATACAATTCGCCACCGTAAGGTGGCATTTAAAGGTGCGTAAAGCACGTCGACGAGCACATGAAGCGTCTCTACATGCTGCAGTACACCAGGGGACCGGTACGCGACGTGGAGAAGAAGTAGTGTGAGGGATGGAATATTCAGTAGCAGTGAGAATGACTTCCGTGAGGTGTGCGACCTGACGATCGCAGCTTGAAGATTTGATCCTGAAAGGTCGCCCTGGAAGAGAAGAGCCCCCAGTCTGCTTTGGAGATGTTCCAACTAGTTGAGCATGGAGTGGGGGTATGATGCAGGAGATGAATAACACACGGGAAGTGGTCGCTCGAATACGTATCAGAAAGTGCATACCACTCAAACCGACATGCAAGGTGCATAGTACATATAGAGAGGTCTAAATGGGAATAGGTGTGAGATGTGTGCGAAAGAAAAGTAGGGGCGCCAGTATTGAGGCAGACAAGATTGAGTTGGTTGAAAAGGTCTGTTACAGGGAGTCCCTCAGGCAGGATGCTGGACAGCCCCAAAGGGGATGGTGGGCATTGAAGTCTCCAGTTAACAAAAATGGTGCAGGTAGCTGAGCAATAATTTGCATCATGTCTGCCCTGGTAACGGCAGACGACAATGGAGTGTAAACGGTACAAATGGAAAATGTAAAAGTGGGGAGAGTAATTCGAACGGCAACTGCCTGCAGGCCGGTGTGCAATGCGATGGGATCGTAGTATCATCCCGGACCAGCAACATAACCCCTCCATGAGCCAGAATACCTGCCACAGGGAGTTGGTTAAAACGCACAGAGGCATAGTGTGCCAAGTCAATTTGATCGCATGGGCATAGCTTCGTTTCCTGGAGGTCTACGACGAGCGGACAGTGCAAGCGTAGCAGCAACTTTAAGTCCTCTCAGTTGAAGCGAATGCTGCGAATATTCCAATGAAGAAGTGCCATCAGGAGAAGAAAAAGAAAAAGGAGAAGCAAGAAAGGGTCACCTCGAAGGCCGCTGAGGGCGTGGCTTCAAGCGAGCACTGCCACTGCTATCAATAAGCGGAGAGTCATCGTCCATCGGTTCAATAGGTTCATCGGCCATCTTGTTAAGATGGCCGGGAGGGGGAGTTTTCTCTGCCGGTGAACAGCCAGATGTTCGGCTACCAGCGGTGCGGCCAGGTGAAACGGATGACGGCCTGGGGCGGCAACCGCTGGGTGGCGCAGGAGAAGAAACACGCCGTGGGGGAGAAGGAGAGCTTTGCTTCCTATGAGCCTTCTTGGAAGGTCGTTTAGCGGAAGTACTGGTCGTTGGCTGGGAGTTCGAGGTACGTAGGAAGTCCGCACGGGACGGTTCCTTCTTGAAGGCCCGTGCATCTGACTTCTGGGTCTTTGTCTTGGCAGAAGCTGATGAAGGTGGTTGTGTTGTAGGCGTGGCAGGAGGAAGAGGAGACGTTGACCGGGTGATCTTAGCACTGGCCGAATGGACGACCATAGTGCTGAAGGTCAGATTGCATGTCTGTGTCGCCACCTCCCAGGTAGTCCGAGGAGAGGCGAGGACAGTACTGTATTTCCCCGCTGGGAGCAGCGTGGGCTTCCTACTAGCAAATAGCTTGTGAGAAGCCAAGGTGGACACTTTCTCTTTGACCCGAATTTCCTGTATACAGCGTTCTTCCTTGTAGATGGGACAGTCGCGGGAGGACGCTGCATGGTCACCCTGACAGTTCACACAACGAGGAGACGGAGGTGGACAGTCACCCTCATGGGCATCCCTGCCACAAGTGACACATTTAGCCACATTAGACCAAGACTGGCGAGTGTGATTAAAACGCTGACACTGGTAGCGTCGCATAGGTGTCGGGACATAGGGGTGAACAGAAATAACCTCGTAGCCTGCTTTGATGCGCGACGGCAGCTGAACACTATCAAAGGTCAAGAAAAGTGTCCGGGTCGGCACAAGGTCATTGACCTTTTTCATGATCCTATGGACAGCCGTCATGCCCTGCTCAGCGAGGAAAGGCTGAATCTCCTCATCAGTCAATCCGTCAAGTGTTCTAGTATATGCCACACCACGCGACGAATTCAAAGTGCGGTGAGCCTCCACCCGGACAGGGAACGTGTACAGGAGTGTGGCCCGAAGCAGTTTTTGTGCCTGAAAGGCACTCTCAGTTTCTAGTAACAAGGTACAAGACTTGAAAGATCCGGCTATGGCATCTACGCCCTTCTGGATAACGAAAGGGTTGACAGATGAAAAATCCTTTCCGTCCTCAGATCGAGAAACTACGAGGAACTTTGGGGTAGGCGGTAGTACTTTTGTCACTGGTGGCTGGTCAAGTTTCCGTTTTTGGGCAGAAGTCAAGAGAGAAGAAGAGAAATCCATTGTGGAGGAATCCCCCATGATTGCCAACGTCTCCGATGGCGCGCTCCTTCCTTGTGGGGACCCTCTCAGAGGGCACTCCTGCCTTAGGCGAACGTTTACACCTCAGGTCACACCTCCCGAGACACGGACGAAGGGACCAATCGGCATGGTCGGAAGGTGTCTGCTCAGGCAATCACCCCTCCCCGGGCCTGGCCTTTACCACGGGGTACGTGCGTGCCTTACTTGTCTACCCAGAGCGGGGAATTACATGTTACCCCGTCACCGGCTACGCATGCGAACGCGTGGGTCGGCCTTCAGGCACGCACAGAGAGGAAAGAAGAAGAGGAAAAAGGAGGGAGATAGGGAGAGAAAGGACAGACTGTCTCAAACGCCGAGGCGGAGACCAGAGGGTGGACAAGAAGGCAAGGGAAAAAGTAAGGAAGACAGTGAGAGGGAGAAGTACAAAGAAAGGGACCAAACAAAGGAAGGAAGAAACAAGAATAAGTGAAAAACCAAAATGACCACAAATAGAAGTCGTGGAACCGTCCGTCTCCGACTGCAGGCGCAAACTACCCCCTTGAGGGGGAGGGACTCCTTTTAGTCTTCTCTTACGACAGGCAGGAATACTCGGGCCTATTTTAACCTCTGGACCCGCAGGGGGGCCTTACACCTCTGTAACAGGTCTGAGGTGCTGCCCACTGCTGAAAGTAATTCTGAACCAGCAAGGGCGGCCTCACCTGTTGCGGCAGTGGCCGGTCTTCCTGAGAGGTCTGGACAAGGGCAGAGGGTGGGATTACTTGTCATTGGGAGCTACAATGTTAGGTGGGTGATGGAGCCCCTTAGGAATATGGCAGCTAAAGATGGGAAGAAAGTCAATGTGCACTCTGTGTGCATACTGAGGGGGGGTCCTCCAAGATGTGGAAAGGGTCCTTCCGGATGCCATGAAGGTTACAGGGTGCAGCAAACTGCAGATGGTGGCTCATGTTGGCACTAATGATGTGGGTCGCTATGGATCGGAAGAGATTCTCTCTTGTTTCTAGTGGCTATCTGAGTTGGTGAAGACTGCCAGTCTTGCTAGTGAGATGAAGGCAGAGCTCACCATCTGCAGAATCATCAGCAGGACCGATTCCAAACCTTTGGTACAGAGTCGAGCGGAGCGTCTGAATCAGAGGCTCAGACAGTTCTGCGACCGTGTAGGCTGCAGATTCCTCGACTTGTGCCATAGGGTGGTGGGGTTTCGGGTTCCGCTAAATTGGTCATGTGTCTACTACAAACAGGAGGCGGCTACATGGGTAGCAGGGGCTGTGTGGCATGGACTGGGAAGTTTTTTAGGTTAGACAGTCTTGGGAAAGATCAAAAAGGGCTCCAGTCTCAAAGGGTAAAAGGCAAAGAAACGACGAGAATCGATCAAGCAAGTATTGTTGTTGTAAATTGTCGTAGCTGTGTTGGAAAAGTACCAGAGCTTCAAGCGCTGATAGAAAGTACTGAAGCTGAAATCGTTATAGGAACAGAGAACTGGCTAAAGCCGGAGATAAATTCTGCCGAAATTTTTACAGAGGCACAAACCGTGTTCAGAAAGGCTAGTTTAAATAAAGTAGGTGGTGGTGTGTTTGTGTCTGTTGATAGTAGTTTATCTTGTAGTGAAGTTGAAACAGATAGTTTCTGCGAATTACTATGGGTAGAGTTTATACTCAACAGCCGTACCAAAATAATAATTGGTTCCTTCTACTGACACCCCCCCCCCCCCGCCCCCCCACACCCCCATAATAGCTGAACGATTCAAAGAAAACTTGGATCTCATTACAAATAAGTAGCCCACTCATACAGTTATAATTAGTGGAGACTTCAATCTACCCTCAATTTGTTGGCGAAAATACACGTTCAAAGCCGGTGAAAGACAGAAAACATCTTCCAAAATTGTACTAAATGCTTTCTCTGAGAATTACTTTGAACAGTTAGTTCATGAGCCCACAAGAGTTTTAAATGGCTGCGAAAACACATTTGACCTCTTAGCCACAAATAATCCTCATCTAATAGTGTGTGTCATGACGGATACAGGGATTAATGAACACAAGGCCATTGCAGCGAGGCTCAAAACCATATCAACAAAAACCACTAAAAATAAATGCAAAATATATCTATTTAAAACAACAGATAAAAATTCTGCCTTCCTAAGAGTGAGTCTCCATTCCTTCCAAGCTAATTATGTAAGTGTAGACCAGATATGGCTCAAATTCAAAGATGCAGCATCGACAGCAATATATAGATTCATACCACATAAGAGACGGGACTAATCCACCATGGTACACAAAACATGCCAGAACACTGTTGGGGGGAAGAATACAAAATCCCCAAGTTTCACAGAAGCTCGAAATTTAGTGCGGACGTCAATGTGGGTTGCTTTTAATAGTTTCCACAATGAAACCTTGTCTCAAAATATGGTAGAAAACCCAAAGAGATTCTGGTCATATGTAAAGTACACCAGCGGCAAAAAACAGTCAATACCGTCACTGCATGATAGCGATGGAAATGTTACCGATGATGGTGCCACTAAAGCACAGTTACTAAATACAGTTTTCCGTAATTCCTTCACGAAAGAAGACTAAGTAAATTTTCCAGAATTCGAAACCAGAACAGCTGTTAGCATGAATGACATAAAAGTTGCAAAACAACTCAAATCTCTTAAGAACGGCAAGTCTTTCAGTCCAGATGGTATACCAATCAGGTTCCTTTCAGAGTATGCAGACACAATAGTGTCTTTCTTAGCAATCATATACAACTGCTCACTTGGTGAAATGTCTGTTCCTGAAGACTGGAAAGTAGCACAGGTCACACCAATATTCAAGAAAGGAAATAGGAGTGACCCATTGAATTACAGACCCATATCACCAACCTCAATTTGCAGTAGGATTTTGGAGCATATACTGTACTCTAACATTATGAATCACCTCGAAGAAAATGACTGATTGATACATAACCAACATGGATTCAGAAAATATCGTTATTGTGCAACACAGCTATCTCTTTATTCCCATGAAGTAATGAGTGCTGTCAACAAAGGACCTCAGATTGATTCCATATTCCTAGATTTCCAGAAGGCTTTTTACACAGTTCCTCAAAAGCAACTATTAATCAAATTGCGTGCATATGGAGTATTGTCTCAGTTGTGTGACTGGATTTGTGATTTCTTCTCAGAAGGGTCACAGTTTGTAGTGATAGACGGTAAATCATCAAGTAGAAAAGACGTGATATCTGGCGTTTCGCAAGGTAGTGTCATAGGCCCTCTGCTGTTCCTGATTTACATAAATGATCTATGTGATAATCTGAGCAGCCCCCTTAAAGTGTTTGCAGATGATGTGGTAATTTACCATCTAGTAAAATCATCAGATGATCAATTCCAATTACAAAATGATCTAGAGAGAATTTCTGTATGGTGCGAAAAGTGGCAATTGGCACTAAACAAAGAAAAGAGGTCATGCACATGGGTACTAAAAGAAATCCGATAAATTTTGGGTATACAATAAAGTGCACAAATATAAGGGCTGTAAATTTACAAATACCTAGGAATTACAACTACGAGCAACTTAAATTTGAAAGACCGCACAGATAATATTGTGGAGAAGGCGAAACAATGAGTACACTTTGTTGGCAGAACACACAGAAGATGCGACAAACCCACTAAAGAGACAGCCCACATTACAATTGTCCATCCTCTGCTGCAATATTGCTGCACGGTATTGAATCGTTACCAGGTAGGATTGACGGAGGACATCGAAAAAGTGCAAAGAAGGGCAGCTCGTTTCGTGTTATCGCGCAATAGGGGTGAGAGCGTCACTGATATGATACGCAAGTTGGGGTGGCAGTCACTGAAACAAAGGCAGTGTTCTTTGCGGCAAGATCTATTTACGAAATTTCAGTCACCAACTTTCTCTTCCAAATGTGTGAATATTTTGTTGACACCCACCTACGTATGGAGAAATAATCATAATAATAAAATAAGAGGAATCAGAGTTCTAACAGAAAGATCTAAGTGTTCCTTTTTCCAAGGCACCATTTGAGAGTGGAATCTTAGAGAACTAGTATGAAAATGGTTCGATGAACCCTCTGCCAGGCACTTAAGTGTGAATTCCAGAGTAGATGTAGGTGTCAAACTATGGGAGGCACCTACTTGGACACTGAACGTACGAAGCGACAGGAAATTCTGGATAAAAATCTGGAGCGTGCCTCGGAGACCCCACTCATATAAAGTGGCAAGGATATGATGTCAACAGGTGGTGTCTTACACTTTTCATAAATCATAAAAGACGACAACAAGTTGTTAGCGTCTGGAAAAGGCTGTTCAGATGGCAGACGCGAGGGACGCAACATTATCCGTGGTAGAGCGACCCAGGCAGAGACCACCATGGCATGGAGCAAGTAGGCCACTTGACTCCAGGACCCAACCCAACCGCCAACACACCATATGTTCCAGCAGCTTACAAAGAAAGTTGGTGAGGCTGATGGGATGATAGCTATCCACATCAAGCGGGTTTTTGCTAGATGTGAGTATTAGTATGATGGTGCTCTCCCGCCAGTGCAATGGAAAGACGCCTTCGCATCCGATCCAGTTGAAGATCATGAGGAGATGTTGCTTGTAGTCAGATGAGAGATGTTTAATCATCTGACTGGATCTGATCTGGCCCAGGAGCTGTGTCGGGGTAATGTGCAAGGGCACTGAGGAGCTCCCACTCTGTAAATGGTGTGTTATGGGGTTCACTGTCGCATGTAGTGAACAAGAGGACTTTCCCTTCCACCTGCCGTTTGAGAGTGCGAAAGGCTAGGGTTAATTCTCCGACGCAGTGGCAGGAGCATAGTGCTCAGCAAACATGTTTGTGCCAGTAGATAACACACCATTTATGTTAACATCAACTACACCTGTTGAGGTCTGGTACCCAAAAACTCTTTATCTTTGCCCAGACTTGCCAGTGACATATGGCACCCAATGGTCAAGACGTATCTCTCCCAACACTCCTGTTTCCACCGTTTGAAAAGCTGGCAAACGCGGGCACGGAGCTGTTTAAAGGCTACGAGGTGCTCCAGGGAAGGGTGCCGCTTATGCCACTGTTGAGCTCGCTGATGCTCCTTAATTGCCTCAGCGACTTCCGGCAACCACCAAGGGGCTGTCTTTCGCTGGGGGCGCCCTAAAGAATGAGGGATCATGTTTTCCGCTGCAGAAACGATTTTGCTAGTCACCTGCTCAACCACCACATCAATGTTATCTTGTGGGGGAGATTCAACGGTCACAGCAGAGGTGAAGGCTATCCTGTCTGCCTTCTTTAAAGCCCATCTGGGCAGGCTTCTGTGGGCCCGACGCTGGGGCAGTGACGGGAAGATGAGGAAGTAGTCACTACCACCCAGGTCGTCCTGTGCTCTCCAGTGGATAGACGGAAGACAGCCAGGACTGTGAACTGGGAGATCAATGGCCGAATATGTGCCATGTGCCACACTGAAATGTGTGGAGGCATCTGTATTTAAGAGGCAGAGGTCGAGTTGTTACAGTGAATTTTTGATATCTCTGCCTTGGCCAGTAAGCATGGTGCCACCCCTCAAGGAGTTCTAAGTGTCAAAATCTTCCAAAAGTAGGAAAGGTTTAGGGAGTTGATCAATCTGTGCAGCCAATGTGTTCAGGGGTACTGCACCATCTGGAGGGAGATATACATTGCAGACAGTTATTTCCTGCATCGTCCTTATCCTGACAGCCACAGCTTCAAGAGGGGTTTGAAGGAGCACAGGTTCACTGCATACTGAGTTCAGGACATAGACACAAACTCCACCTGACACTATTATAGTCACAACTGTTCTTGTATTATCCCCTATAGCCATAGAGGGCAGCGGTCTGCATTTCCGGGAACCAGGTTTCCTGAAAGGCAATGCAGAAAGCAGGTGTAAAGTTTAAAGAGTTGCCGTAGCTCAGCCAGGTGGTGGAAAAAACCACTGCAGTTCCATTGGAGGATGACATCGCGAGGCTGGGAAGGTACGAAGCGTGCAAGGAAGCAGGTTATGCCTCAGGGTCACCTGCTGCCACCAATTGAGTATTTGTAGCCATTTCTATGGTGGATGAGGCATAAGTGAGATTTGGGTCTGCAGGGGATGCTACGATCACAATGAGATCGCGATGGAAAATGATCCCCTGGACCATGTTGAGGCTTTTATGGGGAGTGACGGAAATAGGAGTATCACCTAGCTTGTCACAGGTGAGTAACGCTTGGGATAGGGCTGGGGAACCTGTCTGAATCAAGACTGCACCGTTTTGCAATTTGGACAGCGCTGTCACTTCTCCAAACTTATCCGCAAGGTCTTCAATGAAAAATTGAGGCTTCAAAGGTAGAAAGGAGTCCCCATCAGTTCTGTTACAAATTAAAAATTGAGGCAAATATGGCTCTCTCCGTTCTTTAGCCCTACGTTCTTCCCGTGGTGTAGCGCGGGAGGGAAACAATTTAGGATCATACCCGTCGGCATTGTATTCAGTCTTGCCCTTCTTAGAGACTGCTGGTGCCGTACAGTCACCAGCAAGAGATAACAGTCCGCTTCATTTAAGGTCATCCACCCTGATGCCACCCACTCCAATCAGGGGCTCTCCCCACGGGTGCCACCCAGCCGCAGCAAAGGCCAACTGGCATGATTGCTGTTGCTGGGAGACCTGATGCCCCAGGAAAACAGGCATCTACTCCTTGGCTTAAGTGGGGAGTTTACAGCTCAGGCATCAGCAGTGCGATCCCTGTGTTGTGAGGCGGCTACCACCAAATGGGTACATGATGGCCCCACCACGATGGACTGGCTACCGTGCTGGATACTGGGTGCAGAGAAATCCAATATTGGCGTGGGGGTGAAAGAGGACAGGAGACAATGGAAGAAGATGACACAGCCCGGAAAGTGTCCTCGCCCAAATAGTTGAATCGCAGGTGGAGATGCAAAGCCATGACAAGAGATTCAGGAGACTGAATCTAAAGGGCACTATGGATAACTCATGCACCACATAAGGCGTCCTTCCCCATATGGTCCGCACTTCTGCAGAATTTAGAAAGTGGCAGGTCAAACCATAGGATGGGGCCTGAACTCATAGGGCCAAAAAGTGAGAGACTCATTTAAGCCGCCTCTTACAACAGGCAGGAATACCTCGGGCCTATTCTAACCCCCAGACCTGCAGGGGGCCACGAAGTGGGTCACATGGTGTTCAGCAAAAGCCAACGCATCAGTACATAAATCATCCTGAAAACAGTGACCTGGTACAGTTGTGGAGCTTTGGCATCCCAGAAGACTATGAACCTTGTTGCATCCTTGCGATGGAGAGGCACACAGTCCCAAGGAAAAGATGTAGCTTTCCTAGCACACTGTAATTAGATGGCAAGCCTTAGCACATAGTCAATTAAAACTTCTAAGATTTGTCTGCAAAGGATGTCACTTTAAACACCGCAAGGCTCTTCAGTGATCCTCAACAGTTACAGCACTGTCTTGTCCACCACTGCACCGGCCGGCAATGGAGAGGACCAGTTCCAGTGGTGTAGATGATTACATCGTATCTTGCAGAGCCTTGTTGATGCAATCTGACAGATGGGGTGAAAGTAACAGCAGAGGCATGCAACTACCAGTTGGCTCTTTGAAGCACCCACTTCAGTAGGCACTCCATCAGACAGTATCATGGAAGCAACAGGATCACACGAAAGTGGTCACTTTCACCAAGATCATCATACAGTGACCAATATAGGAAAGACACGAAATTGGGGAAGGAGATTGTTAGGTCAATAGCTGAAAAGGTGGCTTGGACAACGTTGAAGTGGGCACGAGTACTATTATTTAGAAGAGAGATAGCATGAGGCTAGGCAAGTAGAAGGCCCCTCCTAGACAAAGTAGTACACCACTCACAGAGAATGGTGCACACCGAAGTCCCCAAGTACGAGAAAAGAGGCGGAAATTGTTGGTTTGAGCTGTTCAGCTTTAGATAAGCTTGAGGTAAGTAAACATAGCAAATGGTGATCTCCAAGGACGTTTGCACAGGTACCACTAATGCTTCCAACATAGTACGAAGAGGAAACCACTCTCTGACAACATTGGTGCAACCAACTGCGCACTCCCCTCCAGATACCTAAACCACTGTACACACTGCTCCAGATGCCTGCTTGGGACGGGGATGGTTCTGACAATATACACAATAACCACCAAGCACTGGGGAATAGTCATCAATGAGACGTGTTTCTTGTAGGACGACACATATAGAACTATTTGTGACATACTTATGTTTTACCTGATGTGTGCAACAGACTGGTAGATGAACTCACTTTGTGCACTAAAACTACCCAGTTTTATAAAAAAAAAAAAAAAAAATATTTTCTTACAATATGCCTGACTTTTTACTTTTAGATTTTAGCCTTATGGTTCTTTCCTGCAGTTTGATAATTGTGTCAATTTTTAGTGCATTAGATCCTCAGAAAAGAATCCCGTAGCTAAGAACCAAGTGTACATGGAACACTATGACTCTGTGAGACAATATAATCCATTATGGAGTTGAGGTAGCAGTTGTCGTTATACTGGTTATCACTGTTAGCATTCAACCGCAATTCTTATACGTATTTTAACAACACGTTTCAAGAGACAATACTCTCATCATCAGGTTGTAAAGTCTATGTCATGAAATTAAAAGGACTAAAAAGACAAAATACCATCACAAATAGTTGGGAAGTCCATAGAGTAAAACAGAATTAAAAGTATATTGGACTGTGGGTCCTCGTCTTACATTGAAGTTGTTGACAAGTCATTGGCAGTCCCATAGCTACCAGATACGCTGTCGCACTGCGCCGGCTCGGTAGCTGTTGTGGACTGACGTGCCTAGGTGTTGTGGTGTGGTTACAGCCGTGTGCTTGATGGTAACGCTATGCTATTGGGCGCCTGATTTCCTTATTGCATTGGTCTGCCATCGTTAGCCTCTCGTAACTCCGTCAGTGACATGCTACAAGTTTAAAGTCGCATGCCTGCCCTAAAATAATTCTAAAAACCCGCCAAAAAATCTCATTTCTTTAAAATTACCTGGTACATTTAGGATATTGCTTTGTTTCTTTTCATGGATAGCTATCTCGAATTCCTCTAGTAAATCAAGTTTCCTCCCTTTCTTTTCTACATGCAATATTTCTACGTTGTCTTCTATGCTATTAAGGGGATGGCCTGTTTCATATATATGGTTCGCAACAGCTGATTTGTCATAATTTCCTAACCTGAACGCATCTATGTTCTTTATACCGGATCGCGAATGATCTTCCTGTCTGCCCTATATATTTTGCATCACAAGTTCTGCACTGAATCTTACAAACTCCCGATCTTTCAAACTTATTTCTCTTCTCGCCCATATCGTGCTTAAGGCTATACCTTACTAGGTTATTAGTCTGAAAAGCTATTTTGACATTGTATGGCTTTATAACAGGCCAAAGTCAAAAACACATAACAAGAAGGGGACAACAAGACCAGATGACAAGAGGTTTGTTGTTACATCATACAATGGTGCACTTTCTGACAGAACTGCACAAACATTCAGAAAGTTTAAAGTAAAAATTTGATTTCACGCAAAAAGGTACAATTAGCTGTAGGCTATGCCATAAAGTTGGCAACAACAGCAACAAATATTTGGAATCCAGTGTCTACAGATTCAACTTCCAAAACAATGGGAAGTTTTATATTGATCAGATGGGAGGAATTTCAAGACTTATTTTACAGAAAATATGTGCAACCAAAATAAGAGCACATTCGGATAAAGAAAAACATGTAGCAGGAACTATACAAGATATGGAAGTGTTACATAAGGCATCAAGAGGAAAACTGAGGTGTCTAGTATCAAAACTGGCCAAATCACAAAAGTTACAAAAATCACATTACCAATTTGTTCTATAAATACAGCACCATCAGGTGAAACAAGAATGTGTTTCAAAAATTGATCATCTCTTTGTGCTACGGAGCACTGAATTCTTGGTTGTGCAACAGAATGGGTGAAGTCTTGTAGGTAGTGACCTCATAACTGGCCATGTCAAGGAACGAGCAACAATTTTCACATCACAGCATTTTTGCCTGGAATCTCTGGTCGTCAGATTACACAACAATCTGAGTGTATCAGTAGGTAGCATAGTTCCTGATATTGGGAAGCACTGAAGTCTAAGATGCAAAAATGGCTGGCTGTAAAACAAATGACATAAAAATTCTCCTGCAGAAACACTGTAGCCCAAAATGTGAAGACCTTCAGTCTTTGCAGTTTTATAAAATGATAATATTAGCTAATGAAATAGCTTGTGTTGGTAATGAGAGTTACAACACTGTCTCCAAAGCCTGCATCAAAGGGTCCTCTGAAATATTTGATATTGGAATCTAAGTGAGAGCAAAGTGCATACTTAAAACAACAATATTACTCAGTATGTGTTAACAGTGCGTTATAATAATGATTCTATAACCATACTTTATTATTTGCAGATTATTTTCTTTTTGTTGTGTTCGGGGTCGAAGTGAAATACGAACTATTCATTCAATAGCTATTTTCACAAGATTTTGGAATTTGAAAAGACTACTGTTTTATTAGAGAAAAAATAAAATAAAGAAAAGAAACAGTAAATTTATATAAAATTCCAACAAAAATGGCTAAGTCACAACTTAAATTAACCAAAAAATGTGGGTTCATTATTAATCAGATTTCATAAAACAATGTAGCTAAAACATTGAACCATTAAGGATGTAACTATGAAAGAAAAAAGGTCTGAGCATCATTTTGTCTTTGGAGGTTTTTCATCCATACTCAAAAATATGCCTTTGGTGACTTTGCCAATTTTGATACTAGATGTCTCAATTATTGAACCTATTGGAGGATGGGGAAATTTACGAACTATAAAAAGACAGTCGGGATTATTGCTGTACGGACAGGGCGAGTTTAATTTGAATGCTTATTGTGATGTATTCAGAAATTCATCAGTTTGAGCAGTATTGCACACTGCAGCAGCTTGGTGTGCAGGCACATACACCAACCACCAACAGTGAGGAAATTGGGTGTCTTTCAGTAAGCTCTGCCGCAAGGAAAACAAAAACTCCCTATAGAGGCCAAGGCAGAGCCACCTAGATTCCACTCCAAACGCGTTATTGACTATCGGGACTTTTCATTAAATGGTCTTTGTCTCATTAATAATCGTTGACTTATGGTTATATTTAATTGTTTTGCCATGCTGAAAGATTTCTAATAATAGGTTGGATGTTAGATTTAGATCTTTCACTCTGATTTTTACTCAATGATGTGTTATTTATTTTGCCATATACAAGCTTTCTATTGTCACCTTTTACATGTTTTACATGGATTTTAAGTATGGATTTTATTTTCACATATTGTATGTCACTTCATGTTTTATTGTAAGAGGCTCACCTTGCCATATGCAATAATTTTAATCAATGACTGTATCTCATTTTGCCTACTGAAATTGCAATACTGATTAGTCATGCACCCTATGTTTAGTGCCCTCTACTGGCTCCAGTTATTTGGAGAAATTCAGGGACACACCCCCACCCACCACCAGCACTTGATATATACCTAGTCATGTAGATATTGACATTGACGCTTAGAATATTTTATGGTATAATAGCTGGTACACATGGCAGTTAGTCATGTTAATATTTTTTATTAGTCGTGTATTCCTAGCTATTTGTAGATTTAGCTTCAAATAATTGAACTAAGCTAGTCACAACAATGTTATACTATCTGCAACAGCCAAAAATACTTATATGGTTCAGATAAACCTGTGCCATTCCATGCTATGTGGTCTAATTTCGTAAAAAGTTCCCACATGACCATCACAGATTTTGTTGGAATTTTGTGCAAATATTCACACGTTCCCAATACACATTGATAATTTTTTTTTTCGCCACTTCCGTAGGTATTTATAGTCGTTTGTTTGACCCCACAGCACAACTATTAAAAGTGCACCCCTTAGTTTTCAGAAAAATTTACCTGGAAGAAACAAAGCTACACCATCTTGCACAAGTTTTTGTGCTCTCTTATGCAAAATAATAAAAACAATTTCTTGAGCAATTTTCATACGGATAATTTAAAGCAATACACACACACACACACACACACACACACACACACACACCTACCTTCAGGTTTTACACCACTGTCACATTGTAAGTTTTGGAAAGTTCATAGCAACCTGCCTGACATTTTTTTGGAAGGGGTTCATGTTATTGAGAATTTTTAGTGTGTCTTAATGTGCAATGCTATGGGCTTTCTAAAGTATAGCATATTCTGTGATAACTAAATGGGTAGCTATGGCCCATGGTGGCTTAACCACTACTGGTTTCTTTTAAAGTCAGAAAACCAGCTTCACTACCCCCATAAGGGCCATGCCTGATAGCTGTGCAACAGCAGCCACTGATGGGTTTCTTTAAGACATGTTCCCAAGTGAAAGTGCAGGTTTCATTAACTTTGTGTAGAATGTCATGAGGAAAATTATATCACTGCTATGAACATCCCCAAAACATACACAATGTGACGCTGATGTAAAATTTGAAGGCAGTTTATACCATATGTGTTGCAACTGTAATGCAGCAATTTTACTGTCATCATGGTCAGTATCTTGGTGTTGCACAGTTAAATTTTGATGTTAATAATCTGATTCTGTATTTATCACAGAAGAAAAATAGACTGGAGTATGTCATGAAAAGTCATGACGAAAGACACCATTTTTCTGCAGTTTATCGAGTTATTCTGTCTCGATTTCATTTTTTAGTCATTAAGACTTTTGATACTACCATCCCCAGGAATTACTTAACAATTGCAGAACATAATAAAAGATGTCAGATTAAAATTTAGTACCAGCAAAATATGGGTGCATTTTAAATGAACCTCCACCTTTTAGTTCTTTAGCACCTTCTGTGCTCGCATTGCAAAAGCAAATCTATTTTTTTTTTAGGTGTTTAGAAGACTGCCTTTCTAATAAAAATTGTTTAAAAGAGTTCAGAAGACTTTTTGTAAAAGTGAGCTAAAAATAGCAATTTCTGGCATTTTTACAAAAATTGTTAACCTCAATTTGTAAACTAATGGAAAGCAGCACGAGAATGAAGTTTTATTTTGTAAAACCTTGTATTGGAAAGTTATTACATGCAAAGTCTCAGGTTTATCATGCAATTACTTCTGAAGATATAAAAAGCTAAACGTCTCTTTTTTTCCAAGCATCTTTTTTTTGCACGACTTTGCTTATAATTATCCTTATGAAAATTGCTCAAGAAATCTTTTTCATTATTTTGCTTAAGAGAGCCCAAAAAGTTTTACACGATGGTAAAGATTTGTTTCTTTCAAAAAATATTGCTGGCGACGATATGTTTCCAAGTTGCTGACGATTTCGGGGGTGCTTTTTTGATAGTTGTATGATGGGGTCAAACAAATGACTGCAGCTCTCTAAGCACTATATTGACAAAAGTAAAACTTTACTTACCCATGTTCATTGGGAACATATGTGAATTTTTGCACAAAATTTTAGCAATGTCTGTAATGGTCCTACAGAAACCTCTAGACCACTTACAAATAAAATCTGGCTGGGGTCCAGCTTTGAGAATACTGCCCATCTGAGAATGTCTTATGACCTGTTGTTCTTGGTCCTGATCATGGAGATAACATCAATGAATGTCAAGGAAAGTCCATGATCAGACTGGTTTAACAATGTAAATACAACCTTTTTTGCAAATTATATAGGTATCACAATAACAAATTACTTTTTCTTTTGTTAAAAGAATATGTATTGGACTTAAAAATTGATTATCATTAAATTTCTAGTAACTGGTCAATCCATACCATTTCCATAATAGTGTCCTCAAGTACATCGCCCTTGTATAGACCTTCTATATACTCCTTCCACCTTTCTGCTTTCCCCTCTTTGCTTAGAACTGGGTTTCCATCTGAGCTCTTGATATTCATACAAGTGGTTCTCTTTTCTCCAAAGGTCTCTAATTTTCCTCTAGGCAGTATCTGTCTTACCCCTAGTGAGGTAAGCCTCTACATCCTTACATTTGTCCTTTAGCCATCCCTGCTTAGCCATTTTGCACTTCATGTCGATCTCATTTTTGAGACATTTGTATTCCTTTTTGCCTGCTTCATTTACTGCATTTTTATATTTTCTCCTTTCATCAATTAAATTAAATATCTCTTCTGTTACCCAAGGATTTCTACTAGCCCTAGTCTTTTTACCTATTTGATCCTCTGCTGCCTTCACTACTTCATCCCTCAGAGCTACCCATTCCTCTTCTACTGTATTTCTTTCCCCCATTCCTGTCAATTGTTGCCTTATGCTCTCCCTGAAACTCTGTACAACCTCTGGTTTAGTCAGTTTATCCAGGTCCCATCTCCTTAAATTCACACCTTTTTGCAGTTTCTTCAGTTTTAATCTACAGTTCATAGCCAATAGACTGTGGTCAGAGTCCACATCTGACCCTGGAAATGTCTTACAATTTAAAACCTGGTTCCTAAATTTCTGTCTTACCATTATATAATTTATCTGGTGCCTTCTAGTATCTCCAGGATTCTTCCATGTAAACAACCTTCTTTTATGATTCTTGAACCAAGAGTTAGCTATGCTTAAGTTATGCTCTGTGCAAAATTCTACCAGACGGCTTCCTCTTTCATTTCTCTCCACCAATCCATATTCACCCACTATGTTTCCTTCTCTCCCTTTTCCTATTCTCTAATTCCAGTCACCCATGACTATTAAATTTTCATCTCCCTTCACTACCTGAATAATTTCTTTCATCTCATCATACATTTCATCATTATCACCTAGCTTTCAATAGCTCAAATTCTTTGGTCGCAAATTTAAAAAAGACAATTTTTGAACAGTATTTTTCCAAGGAAGGAGTATTTTCTCAGCCTTAATGTTCCGTGCTATTACAATACACATTACAGTTACTTTTCAAGAAGTATCAATGGTGAGAAGCTTACAGTTAGAAAAAAAAAATTTTTTTACAAAAAAGGAAGAGATTTTTTGAATTTTTCCTTTCTTTTTCCTGCAATATCTTTGTCACGGGACCAGATAAAAATTTGAAAATTACACATTTGGTAGACCTTTATGATGCAAAACTTCAGTATAAATTTCAACTTTGAGATTCAATGGGAAGTCACAAAAAATTACCGAAGTGAGTAAAAAACACATTTCTTAATATGTGGACTAATGGATAAATGTATCAGTTACCTAATTTAAACATACCTATGATCACTTTTTTAAAAAAAATAAGCCAACTAATTACATTTTCTGTTTCTCACATAATTTATTTTTAATACAGTGTTCACTGAACAACAGAAATTGCTTCGCTTAGTTTGGGTGTTAGGTTAAAAATCCACCCAGCTGCAGTTGTAAATTCCAGGGGAGACAGCTCCTTCAGTACATTTTAAACAGACATTCAGACTTGATCCTTTTCAACTTTTTTAAAGGAGGTTCTTGGTCCTGATGGGTGGTAAAATGAAACATGCACATCTTGGTTTTGAAAATCAATATTATCAACTTCGGCAATCCGTCACTGTTCACCATGAACACAAGCCACCACATCCTTATTTTGAAGTGTCAGGGGTACAAGTTTTCTGTACTGATTACGTTCACTACCTGGGGATGTTGATGTGATCTTACACTTGAGCAAGTTGTGCGACAGATACAAAACAATGACAAGATCAGAGGCCTTTGATATTCTGACAAGTGTTGAATCCTTCTTCCATGACATTTGTGTAGAGTTCTTGTATTTCCTCACATTTTACACAATCACAGCTAATCCTTTTTATCTATTCTTTACAGAATTTAAATATTTCTTGAGATGCCAAGATCCAGTACTCATAGGTCCGCTGAAGACTAGCTTTTGAGACAGCTCGCTTTGTTGTACCACAGACACCAAAACACGCATTCTTCCCATGCCATTCTGCATTAAGTCCATAGTCTTCTTTGTGAACGTGTGTGTGTGTGTGTGTGTGTGTGTGTGTGTGTGTGTGTGTGTGTGTGTGTGTGTGTGTGTGTGTGCGCGTGCGCGTAAAAATGGCTTGCAGCAGCATCAGAGAAGCAGAGCAGTTTGTTTATGGAATGGTGGTACTGTTCTATTTAGACCTAGTTTGTTAATTGCAATTGAAAAGTGCGCACTTTATCTTTATGATAAAACACAAATGGGTGAACTGTGGCCTGTTTGTTTACCCAGTGGTATCCTTGTACTTCAACTGGAGCAAAAAAGGAATAGTTTTCAGAAACGTCAGCAAGAACTAAGCATTCATCAACTTCCAGAAATTTGCCCTGAGCTTTGGCATAAAATGATGCATTTTCAGTTTTCCAAGGTTAGCTACCAACACTTCATAAAACTCTTTTCATGGTTTTGTAATTGTCACCATTTCTATTTTCTATTGACAGGCAACAAATCATCATCATCATCATCTGATTCTTCACAGATGTCAAGTAAAGCTTGTCTGCCTGGACAGTCTTGACATTTTCCCATGATCATACAATTGTAATTGCCAGTAGTGCAAAGCAGAACTTCTGAAAGGTCTTTATACTTAACTCCAAGACTGGCCCCACCTTTCAAGTACTTTACATTCAGTGGTACAAACAGATGCAAATATTATGGGTGCCAGATGCCCCAGCAACAACAAAAAATTTCGGCCTGAAGTCGCAAAATTTTGACCTTCCAATTCTAACATCAGGATTTTATTTATTTAATTCAATGAATAATGCATTTAAATCGCACAATATTAACATTTTTGTCTCTGAACTTTAGTACCATTTTCTTTAACAGAAACATGATCATTTTTGCCAGGCATAAACTGCTGGTTATTGTTATCTTCATAACACCTAATAACCTTTTCAATTGTGTTTTCATCTACGAAATTAGGTGCACTTTTCCTTTTGTAATGTAGGTAAAATTCCCTTTTGTTTCACTAATTGCCTTGTTAATTTACCCAAACATTCTGACACATTAAATTCTTTTGCTTGACTCCAAGAATTTAGTAGTAGACTGATAATCTTAACTTTGCCCTCTTTGTTTGAAATATGACATTTAGTTTTTAGCTTTTCTATCAAATCATCATATTCAGTTGGAGAATTTTTAGAGCTTCGATGTGGTTTAGTACATTTCTTGTTAAAAGAAACTTCCCAGTTCTTTTTGACAATAGTTGCCACTTTCTCAATTTTTGCATTCAATGGGAAAGGCCTTTCTTCATTTAGTTTTCAAATTTTCTAGCAGGAGAAACATTTTGGATTTCACAAGCTAAATCCTCTTTTTCTGTAATATCTGACGAGTCACAAAATTGTTTATCTTAACTACCACAATACCTTTCTTTGTTCATTACAAATATCTTAGAGTAACATGATGGGCAAAATGACTTTCCTGGAATTGTATCAACAAAAGGGTTTTTATTTTCGGAATAATGATCAAACGATATTTCTCCCAGGCTATTTGTTGCAGGCTTCTTTTGTTTCTTAAAGGGTGCGCAAGTTAGATTGGCCAAAAAGATGGTGAAATTTAAGTATTTAATTTCATGCTACTTGCAAGTTGAGTTAACCTCTGAGCCAACCTGTAAGTAAAACAATACTTTTTCTTCTTCACTGTAATCTTCAATTAAAGTAATATCTTTAGGAAATATCCTTACACACTTTTATGGCAAGCTTCATTAATAAGAACACCAGAACAGTAGAAGAGTCCATTGTTAACCACATACTTCAAGAGCTCAGTAACTGAGTGTGGCTGAACAGATGGTAGTGGAAGGGGGAAGACACACAGACTTTTACAGGCTTGTCTGTGAGTCTGTACAGACTTGTAGATGCTGTCTGCTAGCCTGCTGAAACTTTCTGCAGAGCACTGTTTCAATGAATGATCACCCATTATTTTAATTTCACGAGTTTCTTCATCTGTTTAAATCATATAATTCATATACTTTATTCCATGGGTCCAGATATTGCATATATTAAGAAACATATTTTTTACTCATATTTGTAATTTATACTGAAGTTTGATATCATAAAGGTCTATTGAGTGTGTAATAGTCAAATTTTTATCTGGTCCCCTAAAATAGATATTAGGGGCCAAGGAATGAAAAAATTCAAAAACTCCTCAACATTAAACATCCTACACATACACTAAATAGCATGCTACATACTGATGTGGAAGAATGATACTATCAGTTGAAGCATTACATAGCCATTTGTAAATGTGCTTCACCTCACCACCCACCACCTTGTGTGCACACTGGCATAATAAAGTGCCTTGCATCCGTTACATGATTACAGCTGCAGGTCCTTCAAATAATGAAGAAATCAGTTTGTTTTCCTTGTGTCTGTACAATACTGAGTGATGGACTTCTTTTATGGGATACTAATAACATTGTAGGAAGATAGATGTATGTTATATGAATTATATGTGGTGTTACACACACACACACACACACACACACACACACACACACACACACACACACACACACACACAGAGAGAGAGAGAGAGAGAGAGAGAGAGAGAGAGAGAGAGAGAGAGAGAGAGAGAGAGAGAAAAGTTTTGTCAGCTAGTTTACTACCACACTCATTTCCATTACAGATACTGTGGTACAAGAAAGGAGACTCCTTGAAGACTGCGATTGGCATATGATCAGGCCAAGGAAGGTATAAAGTAAATCAATAGGGTGTATCCTTGGCAATGTCAGAAAATAAAAAGGAATCAATGGATTAAAGCCACAGAAAACTTGGATCGACAAAGAGAGAGCCATACAGCTCGGAGACTCCAGAAACACTTAAGTAATGATCCATCTACAACAGCTGTAGACTATGTCATTACAGCCAATAAAATAGTACATCAGTTATTGCTGAACAGGATGACAACCCACAAAAAAAGACAATACTGCAAAGAAAAGAGAACAATCTGCCTACATCATCATTCAGCAGGGAAGAATTAGATAAAGCTATTAAACAAAGTAAGAATGGAAAATGAGCTGGCTTAGATGATATACAAACAAAGCAATTAAGCACTTTAAAATAACAAAGAAATGGATACTGCAACTCTCTAACACTTCCGTGAGCAAATGTCAAATCCCGAAGATATGGCAGAAGAACCAAGTGATTGCTTTGCTGACAACTAGTACAGAAGGGAATAATCCAAAGAGTTTTAGACCATTTCATTACTTTGTCATCTATACAAACAGCTGGAAATAACACTCTTTAATCACCACCTAGTTATGGTCAACTCCATGCTATTACCTCAACAAGCTGGATTTCATCCTGGTAAAAGCTGCACTGGACAACTGCTGAATCTTAAACAGTTCGCAGAAGATGGTTTTGAAGCTCCTAAGATGACAGGGGCAGTATTTGTCAACTTATCAGCAGCCTATATCGCTGTCAACTACCAGCTAGTGCTAGGCAAGGTATACAATATGACTATGGATTTTAGCCTAATGAAGTTCACAGCAGCAATGCTGCAAAAGCACAAGTTCTTCATTGCCTTTCAATGGCAGTGCAGTCAATGGAGACAGAGACAGGATCTTCCCAAAGGAAGTGTGTGTGTTCCAATCCTATTCAACCTGTATACAAATGACCATACTACAGCCCCCAACAACAGCAGTTTCCTGCATGCTGGTGACCTCTGGAAATCTGCCACTCACAGCTCAGACTTTGAATCAGTGGAGAACATCCTCTCGAATGCCCTTCGAGATCTATCAAGATATTATAGCACATCTTAAACCAAACATTTCAAAGCCTCAAGTGTGTGCTTTTCATTTGAGAAACATGGAAGCTACTTATAAGTTGATCATAGTATGGTCAGGAGTTGAGTTACAACATTGCTACATTTCAAATTACCTACAAGTGACACTGGACAGATCTCTTACTTTCAATGGAGACAGCATGAATCACAAGTTGAAAGTTTCCACCAGTAACAATCTGTTAAGAAAATTGCCTGGATCACAGTAAGGCACACAACTTGAAAACATCCAAACATCTGCACTTGAATTAGCCTATTCCTCCACTGAGTATGTTTCATCAGTTCGGTATAATTCATCACACACCGAACAGGTAGATGTAGCTCTCGATGACACCTGCAGAATTACAACAGGTTGTTTGAAATCTGCTAGTGTCTAATGGATTTACTGCATTGCAGGAATGTAGCACCTCCCATTTGAAGAGAAATTGGGGCAAATAAGGAACAAAAGATAGGGGACCAAACCCAAACTCTCATCATGTGTATGGGCTTAACCCTCATTCGCAGTGACTGAAGTCCAGGAAGAGTTTCCTTAGTACATCAAACACACTTGGCAACAGAGTTGAAAATGCTGGGGTGCAACTTTGGAGGGATAAGACTTCCCTTCCCTCTGAATGGAAAACAGTTTGAGAAACATTGCCTCCAGGACACGACAAGGAATGAAGGACCTGGAAATCTTTGAATAAGCTAAGGATCAGGAGTGGGTAGATCAAGTTTAAATCTGCCAAGGAGGAGCTACAGTACAGAAAACAATATTAACTATGACTGCAGAGAATTCTATACTGTCCAGCACATGCTTCAGTGTCAATTGTGTCCACAGTCTGCTGTGCTGCAGAAGACCTCCATCAAGTGACAGAAAACTTGACTGGAAGAGGACAAATTTTGGACAAAGACTATATGAAATGTTAACTATAACGGTACACCTATGTATGTCTCTGACATGACAATAATAATTATGGATATTTCTCTTTATCAGAAATTAATATAAAGCATGGTTCAATATTGGGACCTACAACAATCCCAGTAAGGAGTACAGAAACAAAATTTATTATGAGTTGAATGGAGCAGTTTAATAAATTACTTGTTGAAAAATTCCACTCCACTGAAGAGTATCTTCACAGGGATTCATTCCTATATTTGATTTTAATCCGTATTAGTAATGCAATTATATAATATTTCGTAACTAAGTCATTCTACTGTGCTGCACTTTACGAAAAAAAATCTACATATCTACTTCTTTCAACATAGAAGAGCTTCGTCTACTTTGGAATCCACAGTTACTTAAGGCAATTTAATATCAAGCAAATCAAACAAAAGCATAAATGCAGATTTTTTATGGTAGTCGATTGCTTTTAGAATATGAAATCTGTTACACAAACAATTCATGGATACAAGGATACGGATGACTTTAACAGTATTCACAAACACACCCAGCGAACATATGAAAATACCTATAATTAAATTTCCACAACTTATATTTTACAAGACTTGCTGTTAACTATTAAAGAAAATAACTAATCTAACAAACAGCAACCGTTAATACATTAGAATATATAATATTCACCGTCCAGTTCTTCGCCGTGAACCATGAAATTCTGAGTTTCCACGGCAAGGAAATTATTTCCCAAATCATCTCCGCTTTCACTTGTATCCATTACCCCTGTTGTATCACTTCCCAGCAGTAGTAAATTAAGTCTGCTTCACACAGTTCACGCTATACACTCTGCACTTTAATATCAAGACAACAGACTTCTAGATTCCAGAACAGTAGAACACTATTTATATTTTGGTGAACTACAACAACTAATATCTTTGCGTAGAACAAACAAAAGTCACCGATATATTTTGCAAACACTAGATTAAAAAATACACAAAACTTTCGGTCAGTCCTGTTAAACACTTAGTAAAACTCTTGAATATTGTTAATTCCTTTTGCGGGGTTTTAAGCAGAAGAATTCGAGCAAGCGGACAAAAGACGTCTTCATGTTATCATGTTGGTTGGACTGATTATTGACACTAGACATTTTGTAAGCTATCAGAGCGCGGGTAGTTTTGTTTAGCAGCAATTTTTTTTTATGCCGATCTCTACCTATTTTCCTTATTACGGGTCATGTATTTACATGTCGTGTTCCCTTTTTTCTAAAAACCGTATTTAATTGTGAATTTATGTTTCTGAGATGGAATATTTTGCGGTTATGTAATGCCCATCAATAAGATAAGTTTAGATTTTTGGAAAGAAGAATATAAATTCGTCGGAGGAAATCTTTAAAATGTGCGATCGTATTGTTGTTTTAGTTGATATGGATTGTTTTTACTGTCAAGTTGAAACTCGATTAAATCCAGCCTTAAAAGGCAAACCCATGGCTGTTGTGCAATATAACCAATGGCAAGGAGGGGGGTAAGTTTGCGTGAAAAAGGTAATATTTTTCAGTTAGAACACATTATCTCTTTTGATTACCATTTTCAGATGCATTGACAGGAACGCTATAGATATTTGGAACAACAGTAGTTAATGTGGTGTATAACGCCAGCTGTAGCTAGTAGCCGATAACGACGCTCGTACAGCATATTTTACAACTATATCTCGCTGTGTTGGCAAGAATATTTTGTATATTTTCATTGGGATTGTTTTCTGTGACAACATACCTTACTTAAAGGACTCAGCAGAAGTGACCATTAAAATTTTTGTGCAGATAGCCACACATTAGGGGCCTATAAACAGCGCATTTTAACTACTTTAATATTACTTGGACTTATTTCTCATCACGTCTACACCTTAATTGTTTTTGTTACTGATATAAAATCAAGTTTTAGCTGAACTGTGATATTGTATAACTGAACGCACTGATACCAGATTTTATCTTCCTCACATGATGTACTGATGTGGTGTGTGATGTCATACATGCATGTAAGGGAATGGAACAGGACGCTAACAATATATTTTGTCCCTATATTATTTTTTGAGAATGTATGTTGTGTTGACAGATTGATTGTAGTGTAGCACAAGCTATAGGTTAAGTTGAAAGGTGACTGTTTGGTTGCAAGATGGTGAAGCCCATAAATGTGAATACAAAATCTTAATTCTTATGAAATACTGATCTGTATTGCAGCTTGAGGTCTAGTTTATGTTGAAAATTGACAGTTTTAGTTTAGTGAAGCAGTACCGAAGGCTTCAGTTAATCTGCCAGTAGGCTAAAAGTCACAAAAATAATTTAAGGCTTTGGTTCCCTTTGTGGGGTTCACTTTGCTACTGTGTATTCGTGCACAAAGATATTAAACATGCTGTCATCCAACATAAAACGAGAATTTGGGAAGTCTTACCATTTTAAAAGGAAACTATAAAGGTGCATTAAAAATTATTGGATTACCTTGAGTAAAGACTTGAAAAATTCAGTTAGATCATGGCAAATAGCAGTAATAGCAGTGTTCATTGTAAAGGTTGTTCTGTTGTTACTGATGTAGGTAATCATTTTCTTTGAAAGTGCCAATGTAATCAAGTAAATATTCAACTACCAATAAATGATAATCAGTTATTGTCTAATATTACTAAGGATGCAGCAACATTTTTTTCCAAAGAAATGGGGTAATTTACTAGGTTAGACTACATTTAATTGATATTAGCACAAATATGATCTAGAATGAAGAGCTGTATATTGATACTTCACTGTTTATACAGTATACTGAATAAGTTTTTATGATTTACTTGTCTTTTGTTGGTGTATACCTTGACTTGTTGTACAGCTCTGAGGGTTTTCGTTGCATGTCTATGTGTATTTCCTGCAAGCCACCATGCAGTGTGTGGCAGAGGTTACATATGGTATCAGTATCATTTCTCTT
This sequence comes from Schistocerca serialis cubense, assembly GCF_023864345.2. Classification (NCBI taxonomy): domain Eukaryota; kingdom Metazoa; phylum Arthropoda; class Insecta; order Orthoptera; family Acrididae; genus Schistocerca; species Schistocerca serialis. The sequence goes on along the minus strand of NC_064642.1, from coordinate 508,262,091 downwards.
CTTTCTTGTTTAAGTTGATAAGAATAATTTGGAAGAACAACTGTCAGTTACTAATTTATCTGATTTTTCTCTTTGTGATCATTCCATTACTTGTGTATGAGAGGAAGTGTTATGATGTTGCCTGACTCTTCTGAAATGCATGCTCTCAGAAATTTAATGGTTAACTTTTCTGTGATCAGGGTGACAATTCATCTGGAAAACCTGGAATTCTCAGGGAACTACGTTTTACATGTAAAAGTCACGGAAATCGCAGGGAATTTTGGGAGTTTTATAAAATTTCTTGGAATTCTGTGTTTTTAATCTTGCATTAGAATTTGATTTTACGAAGTTTTATACAACACATATTTTAAAATACTTGATATTTCAAAGCGTATTAATTATATGAATAGTATTGCATATAAATTATAGATGTTTATAAACTGCAGTTAAACTACTGAGAGGAAACGAAAGTGCTCCACCCACCCCACTCTACGTTAATTTATCAGAGACTTCTTATGGCACCGTCATGCTCCACATACCTAGCATTCTCAAGATTTTTTCCCCCCCAAGTTTGAGTAACCACCCTGCTGATGCACATGGCATCTCATGTCCCTTCTGCCACTGGACTTTGACAAGCAACTCCATAATATTTCACACCTTCGGAGGGAGCCCATGGTGAAATATGCTTACTGCCTTGGACTGACAAGCAGTACTCAAGAATCAGTTGAATGAGTGCATCACCCATTTAGTCAATGACTTCAATAGGGTCGTTCCACTTTAGGTGGTTGAGGACTGTTGCACCTAGCTATTTTACAGTTGTTAAATGTTTCCAATAGTTTATTGCCAATAGTGCAATTGAACAGCAGTCATTCTCCTAGACTATTTAGGGGCAGCACCAATTGTTGATTCTCTGCAAGTCTTTCTGCAGTATGGTACACTACATTTTTCTAGTGACACAACTTTTGAGTACACAATAGCATCACTCACAAACATAACAACAGAGCTTCCTACATTACCCCCTAGATCATTTATGCACGATGGCTGACAAAAAAAGTGAAGCATCCAGAAGACATGGTCGGATGTCAGTGTAACTTCAAATCATGAGACAGTTTGTAACTGATTGGACTTGTAGTTCTCTGTTACAGGTAGAAAGGCCACAAGTGTTTGTATTTAGTGTTGTTACCACACTTGAAAGGGTATATAAGGGATGTGAACAGCATCAAACATTGAGTGACTGCTGTGAAGGACATGGAAATGATGCATACTTATAGTGGGAAAGTGTAATCAGCCTCAGACAGAGATTGAAAATGACCGCATTGTGGGTCTCCATTGGCTGTTTGGTCAAACTATGAAATATCCAGATTTGTGGGGCATTTGGCTGTAACAGTGGCTTGATGTTGGACTACATGGGAATATGAGGGCAGGCCAATTCCTCATCAAATTTCTGGTTAGCCACATCTGATCACCCTAAGGAAGGATCACTGTATTTTGCGTGAAGAAACCCTTGACATCTGTGTCTGTCATTGGAGAACAAGTAATGAGTTCTCTGCAACATTGTGTGTCATCATGCACATCTGATTGGAAACTAGAAGATGCTTGAGTATGGACTTACTGTCCCGTGCTAGGTTGTAGATGACATAACACAAACTATGCGTTTGGGATAGTGCCATGACATGGAAGTATAGACTGCTTATGAATGGTGTTACATTGTGTTCAGTGGTGAAACACGATTGTGCCCTGCCCCAGGTGGCCATTACCAGCGAGTGCGTCGGTGACATTGGAAGAAGTTCCATTCTTCCAGTGCTTTTGAGGGGCACAGTGGTATTATACCTGTTCCTGGCATCATGGTAGGGGGAACCATTGAGAATGACTTCATGTCATGGATGTCCTGAATCCTCATGTGTTACGGCTCACGAGACAGTATCAGGGCACCTTATTTCAGTAGGACAACACTTGTGCAAATGTGGTATGTGTCTCTCCCTTGTAGCCAATGAGCTCTCCAGATGTGTACCCCAATAAAATATGTGTGAGATAAACTCAGTCAACAACTGCTTTCCAATGCCGTTATCCCGGATACCAAAGACTAGTTACAACAGTTATGAGCTAGCTTGCTTCAGGAGATGATATAACAGCTTTATGACACCTTTCCCCAACTGAATCACAGCATACATCCAGAACAGAAGGCGTGCAATGTCATACTGATAAGTATACGGCTAGATTCTTTATATATTTGACTCGATTTTGTAATTGTGAAATTACATCACACCCCTTCTCAACCCATGAAGTTTCAGTTCTTGTCCTCATCCCCTTCTGTGTGCTTCATTTCTTTTATCAGGCTGTGTAAATTGTTAATGTTAACAGTCATATAATACTCCTTTGGAGTACATCTGAAGTTACTTAAAATTACATTTAACATTTAGGCCCTTGAGATAGCAAGATGATATGGGTAAAAAGCTGCACAAATTTCAAGCAATATGTGGGCAATAAACAGAACACTTGATTGCAAACCTAAAAATATACAAAAATTACATTTTATAAAACTATAGCAGTACAATTACTGTTGTGTGCAAATGAGAGTTGAATAAACAAACAGAAAGATGGCAGCAAAATACCAGCAACAGTGATAAGATTCTAGAGGAGGGGAAAGAGCTGCACAAGAAGAGGTTTAATACGGAATGGAACAGTGGAAAACCCTGGTTGAAATATCAACAATGTAGGAAAAGATAGTTTGCTATTTATTGTAAAGACATTCCAAGTTGCAAACAGGCACAATTGACATGTACACACAAGCTTTCAGCCACAGCCTTCATCAGAAAAAGAAAAATAATGAGAAACATATACCATTCATTCACATGAACAAGCCCCCCGCACACTCAACCACCATGTGCGGCAGCTCGGACTAGAACGCAACTGTCATGTGGAATACAAGCAGCAGTCTACAAGTGCCGGGGAAGGGATGCCAACGTACAGGTGGGGAGAGAGAGAGGAACGATTTCTGGCAGTGTGTGCACGGACTAGATTGCCAACAGACAAAATGTCGGGAGGTTGTGGGGCGGAGTGGTGGGGAAAATGGATCAAAAGAGGAGAGGAGCAGGGAAAGATGGGCAAGTGTGTTAGCAGAGGGCGGCACACAAAGAGGGTGGGAGACAAGAAAGAGGAGGAGGTAATAGGACAGAGGGGGTGGAAGGTATGGGGAGAGTATGTTACTGTAGGTTGAAGCCGGGATATTTAGGGGAATGGAGAATGTGCTGTAAAAATAAGTCCCATCTTTGCAGTTCAGTTTGGAGGGAATAATCCATATCGCTCAAGTAGTGAAGCAGCTGTTAAAATCAAGCATGTTATGGTTCAGCTGCGTGTTGTGCCACATGGTGATCAACTTTGCTCTTGACCACAGTTTGTTGGTGGTCATTCATCCTGGTGGACAACCGGTTAGTAGTCATACCAATATAAAAAGCTGTGCAATGATTGGAGCACAACTGGTGTATGATATTGGAGGTCATGTGTGCTTCTTGTGAGAATAAGTGGTCTTCGGTTCTCTTTCTTTTTCTGGTGAATGTTGTGGCCAAAAGCTTATGTGTGAGGGCCTTTTAATTGTGCCTGTCTGCAACTTTGTGTGTTATCTTTATGGTAAGTCGCTATCTATCCATTAATATATAATAGGGTTGTTTAAAATGAGCTGAATGTACATGAGCAGATAACTGAATACAGAGATAATGGAAACAATATGTGGATAGAGTGAAAGATTACCCAAGAAAATCGTGAACTGCATTCCAAAAGAAAGAAGACACACAGGTTGTTTAAGGAAATGGTGGCCATAAACTTTGTGAAGACAGAAAATGCATGTGGGTAATTCCTATACGCAAGATTATGATGATGACGATGACGACGACGACGACGACGACTACTACTACTACTTTTAGAAGTCCAGGAAAACAACATGAACGTGGACAACATTGCCTGTAGTGCTTTGAACAGAGAGAGGTTAAGTTAATATCATCTCTGTTTACTGAACCCTTGTTTATTGGTATTTTATTTCTCCAGGGGGGTCATAATATGAAGCGTAATGTATGTTCTCTATTGCTACAACAAATTGATTTTAGTGATATAGTCATATAATGTGGATCTATTGAATGACTCTTTGTGAAAATAGAGATCTTTCCAATCTTTGCCCCAACAATCTACGACAAGTTGTTATTAGAAGGGGAGCAAGTTCTTAAACATAATCTACATAGAATTTCATCTGGTCCAGATGCCTTTCCTCTGTTGAATGATTTCATTTGATTTTATATTCAGTTGTCACTTACCTCAGTATCTGCAATTTTAGTGATTGTGTGATAATTTAAAGGAGGAACAATGTTAGACTTTTTCACAGTGAAGTCCAGATTCAATGTTTTGACCCTCTGCCAGTAAGCTTTCCTTTTGGTGTCTGACCATTTACTAAATACAGTAACTGAATTGGTGATTTTAATCTGTTTATTGACTTTAAATAAGAACAAAACTTTACTTTTGAATTTAATGAATACGTCTGTTGCTGCTCCCCTTACACTGATATTGGCTTCTTTCACTTTTGTTTGTCAAGGAGGCATTTTCCAGCACTTACATCTGCGAACTTTTTAATGTGGCTTTTGAACGATCTTGGGACTTATCCATCCCTAAAAACTGTGCTCAACACATACATGTCTGAAATGTGTTCTGTACTGTTGTCCTCATCTCCAACGCTAAAGGTGAATTTTTGATGTTGACTGCTCTGATTTATTATTTATATTTATGTATTTATGCATCCATAGATCATTTTGTACAGTACTATTGGACGTGTCTGAAGTGCACAGAAAATATATATAAATAAAAACATTAACGAAATAGGATAGGATAAGGTGAGGATAGGGCAGGAATTCAACCATGGCTTAATCAGAGTAACCATCGCGACATTCAACTTGGTGACTAGGGGAAGCCATGGGAAACCCAAGTCAGGCTGGCTGGATGGGGAACAAACCCCAGTCCTCCTGAATGCGAGTGCAGCACATTAAGACTCGAGTGACCATCTCTCAGTACATGACTGGAAGGGGCACCACAGAATTCATCATTGTGGGTGCAACATGCAGAATAAGTAAATAAATGAGCAAGGAATTTTGAAAATAAAAACACCACTAAAAAAGTGAAAACACATGAACAAGTTGCATATCACTGCAGAAAAGTACAAAATGCACAATTGGTCAATCAGTGATATAGGTACCCCTCAAAAAATAAAACACAAGGGTACATTACATAGCACTGCTAAAGGGTGTAGTGCATGAGCTCACAAAAAACCTGCCGATACTGTAGCCATCATAATTAGGTTATCACCAGATCCTTTCTCATCAGAGGTGTGTCACACTGCATCTGAAACAGAGGAAACAGAAACATTCTTTGCAAAGACAAATACAGCACCAATGGTGCATCAGTTAACAGAATCAAAGAACCCACTAATGAATGAGGGCATAGTAATCTTATAAACTAACATATGCATTTACTTTGTAAAAACACTTTTCAATAAGAATTGATTTTAACCCTGATCTAAAAGCTGTTTCCATCTCCAACCAATCTTTGTATGTCAGCAGTGCATTACAAAGACTGGCACTAAATTGGCTCACGTATCTTTGAGCGCAGGTTGTTCTAACTTCTTATATGTGGACAAGTGTGGGTTGCCAGTATTGTAACTGTGGTAATCAGAGTTGGTTAGCAGGACACCAAGTCCAGCTCTCATCATCAACACACATCATTCGTGTACAAGGAGGGAACAGTAAGCCAACACAACTTTTTAAATGGTGACATGCAATGCTATGTGACAAGATTCAAATAGCCCTCTTATGTCATGTAAAAATTTCATTTAATCAACTATTAATTTTACCCCAGAACACTGCTCCATAAGCTGCAAGAGATTTGAAATAACTAAAATATGCCATTCTAGCACCATCTATGGAGCAAACTTTACAAATAATTCTCAGAGCAAAACAAGTAGAACTGAGCTTCTGGGAGAGATTAATTGCATGGTTTTTCCAGTTTAAGTGTTGCTCAAAACATATTCGTAAAAGTTTTGTGCTTTGTACATTTTCTAACACTTTCCATCCAGTACAAGATGGAGAGCTTGGTTTTGATTCATCTTCTCTAATTGCTTGTGGTTCATTTTCTTCACGTTAAGGGGTACCTATTGGCGTTGAACTATGAATGCAAGGACTTGGAGACTTGATCAGTTGTAGTGGACAGAAATTCCTCAACAGCAGTCACCATTAAACTATTTTATCTTCAGACAACATGATCTTTGCTGCAGTTTCTGAGGTGTGTATGTCATGTGTATAAATAAGGAACAGAAGGGAACCTAACACACTACCCTGAGGTACACCTATTTTTACTTTCTTCGCATCAGATACTAATCTGGTTGTATGATGATAATCTGCAGTCTGTATCCTGTTGCAAATTATAAGTAAAAATATCTTACAGCCTTTCTTAATGTCCACCTACAGTCATTGATGCTATAACAGCCTCATGATCAATGATTTTCTCTTCTCTATTACTGTATTCAAAAATTTGGAGTTACTTACTTGGGTATCTAGGTTGCTTCTCGAATGCAGTCTGAAAATGTAATAATTGGGTAGAGGAATTTCCCAATTTCGAATTATTCTTGTAATTGTTTCCTATCATATATTCTAGTTTTCTTGTAAGAATCTCTTGCCTCTTTTTCCCCACTCATTACCTCTTCTTAAGTAGCTTTCCTTCTCATTCTGTCCGCTAAGTCTCCCGTGACCAGGGGTTCCAGGTGACTTTGCCATCTCTCTCCCCATTTCCTGAACCTTGCCAGTTGCTTTCCTTCATCCATCTTCCTTTCCCTTCAATGCTTCTGCCAAAAGAAGGAGCGACTGGGTCTGAAAGCTTAAACATTTCCATATCCTTTATCTGTGTTTTCTTGTGCTGCCATTTGCTGAGTAGATTTTTATCTATCCATTTATATTATAACTATGAAGACAATCAATTTTTTACAACGTAATGTAACTGGATGGATAAAAGATCTACTCACCAAGCAGTGGCTGGAGAACATACATATAAAAAAAGGTTTTATGTGCGCAAGCTTTCAGAGCTGGTCGCTTCATCTTCGGGCAGGAAGGGTTGAAGGGGAAGGAGGGGGGGCTGAAGGAAAAGACCAGGAAAGGTTTAGGAAGATGGGGGGAGGAGGGTCAGTCTCCCCTGACGCGGGGTTCTGGGTGACTTTTCTGAACTCTGCCCCTTTTCATAAACCTCTCCAGTCCTTTTCCTTCACTGCCTGTCTGTCCCCCTCAGTCCTTCTGCTGGAAGAAGGAGCCACCAGATCCGAAAGCCTGCATATGGAATTTTTAAACAAAGAAGATGTGACTTACCGAACGAAAGCACTGGCAGGTTGATACACACACAAACATACACACAAAATTCTAGCTTTCGCAACCAACGGTTGCTTCATCAGGAAAGAGGGAAGGAGAGGGAAAGACGAAAGGATGTTTGGCCCAAACTCTTTGCCTTTACAAATGTCTGCTTGTGACTGTGTATTTGCGGATGGATGGATATGTGGGTGTTTGCGAGTGTATACCTGTCCTTTTTTCCTCCTAAGGTAAGTCTTTCCGCTCCCAGGATTGGAATGACTCCTTACCCTCTCCCTTAAAACCCACATCCTTTCGTCTTTCCCTCTCCTTCCCTCTTTCCTGATGAAGCAACCGTTTGTTGCGAAAGCTTGAATTTTGTGTGTTGTTTGTGTGTCTATCGACGTGCCAGCACTTTTGCTTGGTAAGTCTCATCATCTTTGTTTTTAGATATATTTTTCCCATGTGGAATGTTTCCATCTATTAATTCATATACATATATATATATATATGAATTAATAGAGGGAAACATTCCACATGGGAAAAATAATGACTTTTTGCTGTCTGTTGTGCGGATGACACACAAACATACACACAAAATATATATATATATATAAAACAAAGATGAGGTGACTTACCAAACGAAAGCGCTGGCATACAGACACAAGCAGACATGTATGTGTGGATGGATATGTGCGTGTGTGCGAGTGTATACCTGTCCTTTTTTCCCCCAAAGGTAAGTCTTTCCACTCCCGGGATTGGAATGACTCCTTACCCTCTCCCTTAAAACCCACTTCCTTTCGTCTTCCCCTCTCCTTCCCTCTTTCCTGATGAGGCAACAGTGTGTTGCGAAAGCTTGAATTTAGTGTGTATGTTTGTGTTTGTTTGTGTGTCTATCGACCTGCCAGCGCTTTCGTTCGGTAAGTCACCTCATCTTTGTTTTTATATATAATTTTTCCCATGTGGAATGTTTCCTAATAGAGGGAAACATTCCACATGGGAAAAATATATCTAAAAACAAAGATGATGTTACTTACCAAACGAAAGCGCTGGCACGTCGATAGACACACAAACATACACACAAAATTCAAGCTTTCGCAACAAACTGTTTCCTCATCAGGAAAGAGGGAAGGACGAAAGGATGTGGGTGGATGTGGGTTTTAAGGGAGAGGGTAAGGAGTCATTCCAATCCCGGGAGCGGAAAGACTTACCTTAGGGGGAAAAAAGGACGGGTATACGCTCGCGCACACACACACACACACACATCCATCCACACATATCCCTTGTGTCTGTATATGTGTGTGTGTGTGCGAGTGTATACCCGTCCTTTTCTCCCCCTAAGGTAAGTCTTTCCGCTCCCGGGATTGGAATGACTCCTTACCCTCTCCCTTAAAACCCACATCCTTTCGTCCTTCCCTCTTTCCTGATGAGGCAACGGTTTGTTGCGAAAGCTTGAATTTTGTGTGTATGTTTGTGTTTGTTTGTGTGTCTATCGACCTGCCAGCACTTTTGTTTGGTAAGTCACATCATATCTGTGTGTGTGTGTGTGTGTGTGTGTGTGTGTGTGTGTGTGTGTGTGTTTTCTACTGCCACCACTTGGTGAATCAGTTTTGTACAAGAAGTAATTTTCAGAAAAGGAATCCAGGATTACTTGCACAAATCTTTGTCATTGGAAAAAGTTTTAATTGCATAACTCTCTCCAGATGACATATTGGTTTCCCTCTATTACAACAGAATGATAAGGAAATTTCTCAGTGATATTCTCCAAGTTTTCTCTGTTGTGTTGTGTCATTGCATTTACTGAGGCTATTTGTCAGATACATGATTGACCTGCATTGGGTAGTTACCTTAACTCGAATTATTTTATATTCAGAATCTGTAATAACTAGGTTATTATTGAGTTCTTCACAGCAGTAAATACATTGTCAACATTATTATCTAACCTGTCTAGGCAATATATTGCCACAAGTTGTGCTGCATGCGATATGGAGTTGCAGTTAACATCTCAAGTTGGCATGTTGTAAGTTGCCAGTTCAAATCTGATTACTGGTAATTATTTCTCAGTTTGTATATGTCATCTATAGAAGGTTCTTGAAATTTTTGTTTTTGGATATTCTGGAATATTCAGTGCTTGTATAAATAGCTCAATCCTTCTTTCAGGAGGCAGTTGTTCTGTTCTGTCTGTTTGGTGTTGCCTGTAAAGAATATACTTTCAGTGCTAAGTGTTGTATTCATTGGTCATCCTGCTTTTGTATTTGGACTTTATTGTGGTTACAATGTGACATTGTTTGGTGCAGATGCCAGTTACTTCAAAACATCTGTGTTGCTGTGGCTTCAAATAGGGAATGTAAACAAGCCATCACCTACATGGACAGGAAACGGAGTACAAGCAATACACCTTTTCTCCGCTTATTCAGGAGACCAAAGGATTCCGAAACAGCAATAAGTCAGCTGCCCCAAGCATCACTGTTTTCTAGAGACACTTACTTGGATAGCACAGCACAGCAGTGGTTTGAGAACAATGATGGGAAGCTCAGTAATTGCGACAAATTAGAGACTGAACTGAAGAAAATATTGGTGACAATTGGCAGCAAGTCCATTTTGTGGAAGAACAATTGAAAAACAGCACCCAACATCATGGGGAAATGACAACAGAGTAATTCGTCAGCTGATGCCAGCACATTGAAGAAATGCAGCAGAAAAGAATAAGATAAAAGAGTGTGACTGACTCCCAAATGTAGTCCCTTAGGCAGTTCTGGAAGATCATCATGACCCCTCTCGTACACCACGTAGTAAGAGTAGCAGTTTATGGGAGCCAGAAATGTTGACCCCATACATCAGGAGATAATACAGAATGTTGAAGAAGAAGTTTATCGATCTTCAACACTGTATCTCCACCACCAGTCAAATATGCCATGAAGAATGAATTCAGCCAACTGGGACTTACAACACAGCTATCAAGCTACAACCCTATATCTGACCACTGCATTTACAACCAACTTCTCCACCAAGTAAAGTACTGCTCAGAGGAACAGACATTCAGAGGAAGGAGGTCAGCACACTGATTTTTTCCACTGTGCATGCCCTAGATGCTTGGTATGCTACTGCAGAGAAAGAAGACAAGTGTTCAGAGTCAACAATCACAACTGTTCTGTTCGTGCCAGCCAACTGCAGATGATTATAGCCAACCTGTGGAATGAAGCCCATCACCATATCATGGATGAGGTTGCACTGCAACACACTGTAGCTATTACCCATTGCTGTAGTGCAGTTCCACAACTAACTAAGTGACAGTTAGTGTTAAATTAAAATACCAGGAATCATTATAATGGACAAATGTTTTTGCTGTATTTTCTATGTAACTAAAGAAATATAATTTTCGTTATATATTTTCGTTATATATATATATATATATATATATATATATATATATATATATATATATATATATATATATATATATATATATATATATATATATATATATATATATATATATATATATATATATATATATATATTTTGACACTTGTGTAAAAAGTCTTTCTGGCATAATTCAGACATAAATATTATTCTCATTTATAAGACAATAATTCAGCTCACCTATTTCCTATGAAAATTTAAAAAAATGCTGTTGCGGAGATGAATAAATGAGAAACAAGATGGTATAGAAGATTAATACCTTATACAAATTTTTTGCTAGTGAAATTTAAAAAAATCTTCAGTAATGGAATGACACTTTATAGTAAAGTCACGAAAAACGTGTCTACTTATTGCCACGCAATGATGATACCCTAGATTGCTCAAAAGGAGCAAATTATTTCTCAGCTACAGGCGTGTTGAGCCACCCGGGCTCAGATGGATAGAGCGTCTGCCATGTAAGCAGGAGATCCCGGGTTTGAGTCCCGGTCGGGGCACACATTTTCAACATGTCCCCAATGAAGTGTATCAACGCCTGCTTGCAGCTAGGGTGTCTATTTAATTATCATTTCATTTCTAGCAAAGCTGCATGGTCATCCACGGTAACTGTTCTTTCGGGAACAGATACTACCGTCATATATATAGTTAAAAAAATATAGGTTCCCTGCCTTTGACCTTCTTGTGCGAACGCACACGCTATGCCCGAACTCGTACGGGACTTGGTAGATTAATCTGCCACGAGTAATGAGTATGATGGGCAAACATCTATTAGGCGCACTACGAATGTAGTGTTGTGGACATGTCGGGAATGTGGATCTCACGGGGAGCGTGCAAGGGAAAGTCCCTGCAGACGCACTATCCTCTGTGCCCGCGGTGGCTCAGATGGATAGAGCGTCTGCCATGTAAGCAGGAGATCCCGGTTTCGAGTCCCGGTCGGGGCACACATTTTCAACATGTCCCCAATGAAGTGTATCAACGCCTGCTTGCAGCTAGGGTGTCTATTTAATTATCATTTCAGATATAAAGTCAGTTCATAGTAAAAATATATCGGATATATGTACAGTATTTAACAATCATTTTCTGAGAATTGCTGGTGAATTAAATAAATATTTAGTCTCTACATGGAATCATTTGGCAAATGCCTTTCGGAGATTGATGTCTCAGTACTCCTCTGTGATACAGACAAGGGGGGGATTGAATCAATAATTAAACCACTGAAGACTAAGGACTCTCATGGATATGATGGAGTGCCTAGAAGAATATTAAAGTACTGTGCTGCACATGTATATTAAAGTACTGTGCTGTACATGTTAGCCCTGTATTTAGCCATATTTGTAATTTTTCTTTTAGGAATGGTCAGTTTCTTGAACAGTTGAAGTACTCAGTAGTGGAGCTGCTTTATAAAAAGGGAGGAAGGGATAATGTAGACCATTTTAGACCTATTTCTATGCCATTAGTGTTTGCTAAAGTTATTGAAAAGGCTGTGTATGTAAGGATAGTTGATCATTTTATATCACATGAATTGCTATCAAATATACAGTTCGGCTTTAAAAGTCATTTAACAACTGAAAATGCTATATTCTCTTTTCTCTGTGAGGCACTGGATGGGTTAAACAAAAGGTTTCAAACGCTAGGCATATTTCTTGATTTAACTAAGGTGTTTGATTTTGTTGATCATAAAATATTGCTACAGAAGTTGGAGCATTACGGAATACGGGGAGTAACTCACAATTGGTTCACCTCTTACTTTAGCAACAGACAGCAAAAAGTCATTATTCACAGTGTTGAGAACGGCTGTGATATTGGGTCTGAGTGGGGTACAGTCAAATGGGGGGCGGGGGGTGCCCAGGGAACAGTGTTGGTGCCACTCCTGTTCCTTATTTATATAAATGATATGCCCTCCTCTAGTATTGCGGGTAACTCTAAAATATTTATGTTTGCTGATGACACTAGCTTGGTAGTAAAGGATGTTGTGTGCAACATTGGCTCGGTTTCAAATAGTGCAGTTCATGACATAAGTTCATGGCTTGTAGAAACTAAACTATGCTAAATCACAGTATGACTCAGTTTTTACAGATTCTAACACACAATTCAACAAAACCCAACGTTTTAATGGGCATGTGATTAGTGAAACTGAACATTTCAAATTTCTAGGCGTTCAGATAGATAGTAAACTGTCGTGGAAAGCCCACTTTCAGGATCTTTTTCAAAGGCTTAATCCTGCCATTTTTACTATCCAAACGGTATCTGAAGTAAGCGTAATTCGACATGAAAATTAGTCTACTTTGCTTGTTTTCATTTGCTTATGTCATATGGTATTATATTTTGGGGTAACTCTTCCCATTCTAAAAGAATATTTTTGGCTCAGAAATGGGCAGTTCAGGCAATAAGTGGTGTAAGTTCGCAAACTTATTGTTGAGCCTGCTTCACTAGTCTAGGTAATTTGACATTGGCCTCTCAATATATATATATATTCTTTACTGTCATTTTTTGTTAACATTATCAGCTTATTTCCAAAAACAAGCAGCTTTCACTCAGATAATAGTCGGTAGAAATCAAACCTGCATTTGGATCAGACTTCCTTAACTCTTGTGCAGAAAGGTGTGCAGTATTTTGCTGCATCCATTGTCAATAAGCTACCACAAGAATTCAAAAATCTTAGCAGTAATCCACACACTTTCTAAACGAAACTGAAGAGTTTCCTCATGGTCACTCCTTCTATTCTGCCGAGGAGTTCCTTGAAAAATTAAGCTGATTCCTGTTGTATTGATGATTGTGTTTACTTAAACTTATGGCTTGACTTTTTTGGGTTCGTAAACATTTTATTTTTATCTGTTAGTAATTTTACGTTGTAATTTCATGTATTGACATGTTCCATTATCTTGGAGATTTGCTCCCCAATTTGGTCCTATGGAACTTGACATGTAAATAAATAAAAGGGGCAAAAATGTTGCTTGTCATCCAGTCTGCATGTACATTGATCCTCCGTTAGTCCAACATACAATGCATGGTGGGGAGTACCCCTTACTACTACTAGTCGTTTCCTTTCCTGTCCCATTCGTAAATAGAACGAGGGAAAAACGACTGCCTGTAATGCCTCCATGTGAACCCTAATTTCTCATGTCTTATCTTCGTGGTCCTTACGGACAATGTATGTTGGAAGTGGCAGAATTGTTCTGCAGTCAGCTTCTAATGCCAGTTTTCTAAATCTTCTCAATAGTGTTCCTCAAAAAGAATGTTGCCTTCCCACCAGGGATTCCCACTTGAGTTCCCAAAGCATCTCCGTAACACTTGTGTGTTGTTTGAACCTACTAGTAACAAGTCTACCAGTCCCCCTCTGAATTGCTTTGATGTCTTGCTTTTGTTCAGTCGGTATAGGTCACAAAAACCCAAGCCGTATTCAAGAATAACTCACACCAGTGTCCTATATGCGGCCTCCTTTACAGATGAACCACACTTTCATAAAATTCTACCAATAAACCAAAGTTTGCCATTCACATTTCCTGCCACAGTCCTCACATGCTCCTTCCATTTCATATTGCTTTGCACCATTACACCCAGATATTTAAATGACATGATTGTTTAAGCCTTGACACTACTAATGCTATATCCAAACATTATGAATTTATTTTTCTTTCTTATCCATATTAATTTACATTTTTCTGTATTTTAGAGCTTGCTGCCATTCATCACACCAACTAGAAGTTTTGTCTAAGTCATGTTTTATCTACAGTCAGTCAACTTCGACAATTTACTGTACACCACACTAACATCGGCACATAATTGCAGACTGCTGCCCACTCTCTCCACCAAGTCATTTATGTATATACAGTGATCAGCAAGAAAACCATGACAGCTGTTATCGATATAAACACATCCACGTGATAGCAGTGTCACCTGGTGAGGAATGACTGCTAGTCAGACACATGCACAGTGCATGTATAATCAGTGAGCTTGGTTTCTGTGTCTAGAACGGGGGAGGCGTACCCTGTCTGAGTTTGACCGAGGGCAGATTGTGATGGCCTGAAATCTTAGCTTGACCATTTCGGAAACTGAATGACTTGTCATGAGTTAGAGGAGTGCTGTACTGAGTGTCTTCAACATGTAACTTAACAAAGGTGAAACCTTGTCCAGATGTTGTGAGACTGGAGGGCCACACCTCATTACAGATGTTGAATGTCATAGACTGGGCAGACTGGTAAAATAGGACAGGCAGCAAACTGTGGTGAAACTAACATCAGACATTAATGCTGGGCAGAGTGCAAGTGTATGTCTGAACACACAGTGCACTGAACACTTCTAACGATGGGCCTCTACAGCTGGTGACCCACGCATGTGCCAGTGTTAAAGCCATGGTGTCGGCAACTACATTTGAAATAGGCATGTGACCATCGGCACTGGATGTTGGCGCAGTGGCAGAGCATTGCATGGTTTGATGAATCCCAATACCCTCTTCATCATGCTGATGGGAGGGTGTGAATCCGTAATCTCCCAGGGGAACAACCTAGATAGGTGGCGTAGTGGTTGGACTCACATTCGGGAGGACACGGTCTAGACCTTTCTGATTTAGGTTTTCCATGATTTCCCTAAATTGCTCCCAGCAAATGCTGTGATGGTTCCTTTGAAATGGCATGACTGATTTCCTTTGCCATCCTTAACACAATCCGAGCTTGTGCCCCATCTCTAATGATCTCAGTGTCAACGGGTCATTAAACCCAATCTTCCTGTTTTCCTGGGGAACAGCTTGTTGAAACCTGTACTGTGGGATGGAGACAAGCTGCCAGTGGCTCCGTTATGTTCTGTGGAACATTCATGTGAACATCCATAAGTTCAGTGAAGCTCGTGCAAGGTACTGTGATGGTCGAAAAGTACCGTACATTGGTTGCAGATGATCATGTTTCCCGACAACAGTGGCATTTTTAACCAAGATAATGCACCATGTCTCAAGGCCAGGAATGTGATGGTGTGGTTTGAGGAACGCAGTGGCGAGTTCCAGTTGATATGCTGGCTCCCCGAGTCACCATATCCGAACTCAGTCGAACATGCCTGGGATGTGATTGAATGTGGCATGAGAGCTCATCACCCCCTTACCCGGAATTTACGGGAATTAGGTGACTTATGTGTACAGACTTGATGCTAACTCCCTCCAGCTACCTACCAAGGCCTCGTTGCTTCCATGCCACAACGTGTTGCCACTGTTATCTATACCAAGGTGGACATACTGGCTATTAGGTAGGTGGTCATAATGCTCTAGCTTCTCAGTGTAGAGAAGCATAGCAGTCCTGCCACACTTCCGTGGGACACTCCTGACTATAACCTTGCCTCTAACGAACACTCACCCTTGAGGACAACATACTGGGTTCTATAGCTTAAGAAGTCTTTGAGGCATTCACATATCTGTGAACCTATTCCATGCGCTCGTACCTTTAACAGCCTGCAATGAGGCACCATGTCAAACATTTTCTGGAAACCAAAAAATAAGGAATCTGCTTGTTGCCCTTTATTCATAGTTTGCAGTAAATCATGTGACAAAAGGGCGAGCTAAGTTTTGCACAAGTGATTCTTTCTAAAAGCATGCTGATTCATGGACATAAGCTTCTCAGTCTCAAGAAAATCTATTATATTGAAGCTGAGAATATGTTCAAGGATTCTGCAGCAAACCGATGTTGTAGATATTGGTCTGTAATTTTGCAGGTCTATTCTTTTGACCTCCTTATATACAGGAGTCACCTGCACTTTTTTGCAGTCGCATGGGACTTTGCACTGGGTGAGAGACTCGTGATACATACAAGCTAGGTAAGGGGCCGTTGCTGTAGAATACTCTTTGGCTCATCTGTGGCCAGCAACACTGAAGATTTTCCATGGTGCTTCAACATCTGGTCACATAAGATTTGTGAAGACTCTGGACAGAATCCAATGCAGGTATCATTGATCCTATCTCTAGTGATCTGTCAGGCACTATTTCAGCCACTGTAATGAATGCCAGCAACAGAAGCATGTGGAGAACTTACCTCCACGGCACTGATACCAATTGTGCTTGCAGCAGTGCCATTCCATCACATTGGAAACGGAAGATTTTCTAAGTCGACAAGCTGGAATCGATGCATAATAGTCTGCACTGACTGTCTTACCCGCTATGCTTTCACCAAAGCAGTGCCGACTGCTGAACATCTGGATATTGAAAGGGTCATTGTAGGAGACATCATTTGGAGGCATGGAGCATGTTGTGTGATGACTTCTGAATCGTGGAAAAGTTTTCCAGTTGATATTAATATCGGAGGTAATTTCATATTGTGACATCACCATCAGGTTGACAACTGTGTACCACCCACAGACAGAATGACCTCGCAGAATGCTTTAATAAGACATTGACAGATATGGTCTTGATATGCTATTAATGTATGTTTTGCCCATGATGACATTAGCATATAACACAATGAAGCAAGACACTGCAGGCTTCACACTGTTCTTTCTGCTCCATGTGAAGCACCTCATCACAATGACTGAGGAAACAAGATAGCTGGCTCGCACACGGTCCGTGGATGCCCAGGAAAAGGATTGAGAGTGCTATAATGTCAACAAGTGACCATTGAGATACGGGTGGGAGACTTAGTATGTATAATTAAGCCTATGTGGGAAACAGGTCTGTAACTAAAATGATACTTTGGGCCATATTGTATATTTTATCACTTGTTGGATGTCATATATGAAGTCAAGCATATGGCTCATCTCAAGAACACAGAAGTGTGGAGACATTTTCCACCATGTCCCCATATGAAGCCACAGTATGAACTTGAGGCCCAGATTGAGGATGGGGGCTTCTCATTTAAGAAGACTGAAGTTCCGCTCAGTGACTGCGAAGCTTCAGTGGGAGGGGCTAACTTTAGTGTTCACCGTACTGAAGAGGATATGAGAACACCACCCACACGCAAGAATACTTCAGCACTACCATACGTAGGAACACTGAAAAAAAAAAAAAAAATCTAGATCAAGGATGCTGTAGTTGGCTCCAATGAAAACTTCTGAAACAATAGTCCGTTGTTTCTCTAGGAGAGGGAGCAATGCACTGAGCTACGCTGCACACAGTGTGGAGTAGCTATTAGAATTGCTGGCTGGCATGTTGCAGGTTGCTGGTTCAGGTGTGACTACCAGCAGATATTTGTCATTTAGTATTTATCATTCTAGAAATTTCTTATGTTACTGATGTTTGCATACTCTGGAACATCTGGTGTCTGTATAAACAGCAGCATCCTCCAGGAGGAGCAACTCTGTTCTGTACATACTTTGGTGTCCTTAATGGACACGCTTATAGTGCTAAGTGTTGTACTTCTTTGACAATGCTACTTTTGGATTAGGACTTGATTGTGGTTACTATGTGACATTATAGTCCAGTCTGAGTTTAAGATTTTACTACTATTAATTTCTGGTATGCTGGTTGTATATTGTTAGTGTTGCATAATTCTTTTTGTGGTGCTCCTACAGTTAACAAATACCACATTAACAGTTTTCATTTCTCATAAGATGAATGTTGTTCTCTATAATTAACATGACTCATCTACAC
The DNA here is from genome assembly GCF_023864345.2 of Schistocerca serialis cubense. NCBI lineage: Eukaryota > Metazoa > Arthropoda > Insecta > Orthoptera > Acrididae > Schistocerca > Schistocerca serialis. The sequence goes on along the minus strand of NC_064642.1, from coordinate 508,243,767 downwards.
CTTTCTCCAATTACAGCTTCTAATTTATCAACAAGCCTTTGGAGAGGTTTTTAAAAAAGAAGAAAGAAAAAAGAAAAAACACTCTGCTATATAAGTAGCCACTTCTTACACATGCTGACCTATTGACAGTGGGCCCTACAATACCTCACCTGGTAGCACAGTAGCAAGGTGAAAAACTTCCGTGGGTTACGGTCTTCAGCTACGCCCTTGCACACCTTCTGGTGTCATTTAGCCACCTTCCAATTGGTCTTTGTCTCAGTCATTTCTTACCTTTGGGAATGAAGTTAGGAACTTTCTTGTCCATCTTCCATACATATCCTGCCCACCATTTGAAAGTATGTCTCCTACTCCACTGTGTTCTGTGATCCACATGTAAACTTTCCTGTCCGTCATGTAATTCACAACACACATATCTCCATTCCTCATTGAGCAACTTTCAGGTTTTGAATGATTTTCCACATTAAAAGTCCAAGTTCACTGCCACAAGTGAAAGCTGATTATATACACCAGTTGTTTAGCTTCAATTTCTGATACTTCAAAATCTATATGAAAAACCTCTAGTCAGTTTAATTCTCCCTTTCCCTTGCAAAACTTCCATCCCATTTTTAGTTTTCTGTTTATTTTTGTTGCTGCCCTGTGTGGGGTCAGTTGCATTGCAACAGCCACTGCCAGTCCCAAGCCCCAATGAAGGAGGAGGGTTGGGCATTGGGCTAACAACACAATCCCATAAAAAGGTCTTTCTTATGAAACACACTTCTCGGTTGACCAGTGGTATAGGCATATTGTCATGGACATGAGGTCATATGGAGGAGCCGACTGTGCACCAGACCACTCCATTGTTTTGTATAAACTTAAACTGATGGTCACCCACATGCATAGAAAGAAGAAGGAAGCAGTAGAACTTGCTTTGAATATCAGGAAGCTGAGGGAAGATGGAATTAAAGAACAATGTGCTTTAGAAACCGTTTTGAGGCCCTAGAAAACATAGAAACAAGAGAGAACATAGAGGAAAAGTGGGAAGAAATAAAGGCCATAGTAGTAAGCATAGTAGAGGATATGTTGGAAAGAAAGAAGAGAGGATGGTTCAATGAGACATGCCAAAAGGCTACAGAAAAGAGAAGGAAGATGACAGAGCTGATTGACAGGGAGAATGGCAGAAAAGACAACATTTTCTCAACATCAGAAGGGAAACAGAGTGGATCCTGAGAACAGGGAAGAGAATATATGTAACCAGTGTGTTAGAACTAGTTGAGGGAGAGGGCCTCAACGTGAATTCAAGGCAATTTTTCCAATGCATCAAAAATTGCAAATGCAGATTTTAGAGTCCAACCTATTTCATTAGATGTGAGAATGGCGGGAGTGCAGATGGATGGTAATTTCAATTGTCTTGCATATGCAGATAATATGGTACTGTTAAGTGAATCAGTCCTTGAGTTGAAAGAACTGTACCAGAAAATGGATAACTACGCATAGAAGGTTGGGCTAAAGGTGAATCAAGACAAAACAGAATTCGTGCAATTGTGAAGAAGACAAGAGCAACAAGAATTTCTGGAGCTTGATGGTATGAGGTTCAAGAGAGTTCAAGAGTTCAAATACTAGGAATCTTGATTTACCAGCAGCAACAGCATATAAATGGACATCAAAGAATGAGTGGCAGTGGAAATAAAATGCATTTATCCTGTCAGAGAATGCTCAGCTCGAAATCTATATCAGCGAATACTAAGATGAGAATGTATAAGACAGTGATATGCCCAGCAGTCATGTACAGTTCAGAAATCTGGAGCATCATAACACATGAAAAGGAAAAACTATTAATATTTGAAAGGAAAGTAATGAGGAAGGTTTGGATACCAGTTTTAGATAAAGGAGAATGGAGAAGGAGGAGAAATGAGGAAATCTACTTCTTGATACAACAGACAGACAACAATGCTACAAAAGCTGAAGAACAGAAGAATCCAGTGGGCAGCCATGTAGCCCGTATGCAGAAGAAAAACAGGCAAAGAAAACATTTGAGGGGAAACCAAACGAGAGATGCCCTGTAAGATGATGTGGACAGCACTGGATGGATGACCTGGCAGCCCTGGAGATTGATGACACCTGGAGGAATCAACCACAAAACAGAAAGGAATGGGGGCAGTTTGTGGAAGCAGCACTTGGTCTGCAGGGCCTGTGACCACTGGATATGCCTGTGTTTATAATACAAAATCTCGGCTGGTTTCTATGATGTTACTGTTAATTTTTACTGCTTTCTATTGAGTGAGTTTATTATTGTGATTATTGTTATTATTATTATTATTATTATTATTATTGATGATGATTGTCAGCTCTATTTTCAAATGTGCCCTATTTAGTTGTTCCATTTGTTGTTGAAGTTTATTTGCACCAAAGGCAAACAGTACATTGTCCTCAACCAAACACAGGTGATTCAGCTGTGCTTCATTAACAAATATTCCTTCCATTGTCTCCGATTTGAAGAGCTGAAAACTTCCTCAGGAAATCAAATATTCAGCTCTGAGGATGTAGATATGAAGCACAAACAGATAAAACTCAGAAGCATCGTACAATATACCTTGGACAAATATTTGCTGCGAAAGGTTGTGAGAGATGGAAAAGTCTCACATGGTTCAATAGCTGCATTGGAAAGATACTGGATAAGCAGAGAATGTTTCATCTCTGATTTAAGCAAAGTCAAATTCTAGTTGACAAACAAAAGCTAAATGAAGCTAAAATGAGCACACAGAGACCAATTTGAAAAGCAGTCAGTTAATTTGACAGAAAAATTTGGCCAAATAATGTAACTACAAATCCTAAGTTTTGGTTACATGTAGGCCCTAAATTAGTAAACAGTTCAGAACCAGGCATTGAGTCACTCAGTGACCATACTTGGTACCAAAACAGAACATGACAGAGAGAACAAAGAAATATTGAATTTGGTCATCCAGAATACAGTTTCTCATTTCAGTCATTACACAAATGCCAAAATCGCAGGTTTTGAAAAGCAAGTGCAGAATAGAACTCAAGTAAAACTTCTCAACAGTGGGACAGACAACTGAACCAAATGAGGTACGTGTGAGGTTCTACAGAGACTAAGCGAGAGAACTTGTCCTCTTCTACAGTAAGCCACTGGAGCGACAAAGTGTACATAGTGATTGAAAAAAGTGTGAGGCATTCCCCCTTTTCATAAAGGGAAATTGGACATATCCGCATAATTTTAGGCTTATATCACTAACATCAGTTTGTTGTGGAATTATGGAACATGTTTAACTCTCACACATTCTGACAATTTATGGAGAACGAAAATCCTCATTGTAAAACCAATAGGGATATAACAAATACAGTTTGCAACATTCTGTTGCGGTTATTTAAATATACTGACAAAAGATACCAAATTTTGTATTTGGCTGCTAATTGGACTTTCGAATTATATTATAAATTATTGAAGCTGTTCATATTGGACTGCTACTTGACTTACGTTGTCTTTGTTGTTAAAGAATTGATTGTTGTCGGTGTTGTGTCACTCCATTAAATTTTTGTTGGATTCAGTTCACATGAAGAAATTAAGTTTATAGTACTCTGATGTACACTTGATTCTAGTTTCTTTTCCACTGTATTAACAAACTTAATTATGTACATCATTGTTGACAGGCATATTGCAAAGGAGACTGAATTGAAGACACAACACTGGCTCGATTGAACTCAAAACTGCCCAGCTACAAAATGAACCGCCAGAACACAAATAAAATGTAACCAACACAGTCTCAATTAGTACTGTTGTAACATGTTCAATTAAACTTAAAAATCCAGTTACGGAAATACATTTTACAAAAACGGAAATACTGTTGAAATAAACTGAATCTTATTAAATGTGTTTATCAATATGAAATTCTATTAAATCTGGTAGATTAACAGTTAATTTCAGAAAACATTAATTTACTTTTTAATTATGAAGTGACTTTCATTACTAACATTTACTCTGAACCTTGATTTATTAACAAACATTATACATCTGATGTTGCTGTAATAAATTATTGGGAATGTGATTTCAGGAACTGATGTGAAACTGACATTGTGGGAATATGGTGAAAGTAGATTTACATAAAGCAGTGATAATTTAAGAGCCAGAGCAAGTCAAGATAATTATAAACTTATTTTCAAGTGGAATAAATGATTCTCATTTATAAAATTTGTTTTCTATACGTGACTTGTGTAGTGAGATGTACATTAGTCATGGCATTGGTAACTTCATTATATTGTTTTGTATTCTGCTATTACAAGATTTGAATTACTCAGCTCACTGTGTTTCTCAGCGAGATCCAGTGCCACCATAGCCAAAAGTGGTCCAGGTTGATGCTATGTTCTATAACTTCTAAAAGGCACTTCATACAGTTCTGCACTGCTGTTTAGTAAACAAAATACAAGCTTACCAAGTATCAAGCCAGCTTTGTGATTGGATTCAGGGCTTCTTTTAGATAAATAGCAACATGTAATTCTTAATGGAATATAATTGATTCATACGCATATAATTTCAGGAAGTATTATAGTTCAGTTTCTGTTTACAATTTATGTTAATAATCTGGTGAATAACATTGGAGACTCCATGAAGCTATTTGCAGATGATGCTATTTTGTATAGGAACTCAGAAGTTTGTAGTGAAATACAGGAAGACCTGCGGAGGGATTCACGATTAGTGCAGGGACTGGCAGTTACAATTGAACATAAATATTTGAAGAACTCCACTACTGTTTGATTATACTATTGGCAACAAATCACTGATAACAGTAACTACCATAAAATACGTAGATGGAATTATCCAGAGTGATCTAAAGTGGAATGACTACATAAAACAAGCAAATTACTAGGAAAAGCAGAAGATAGGTTGAGATTCATTTTGGAGCTTCTTAAGCAAAGGTAATGAAAGAATGGCTAACATAATATTTGTTCAACTGCTTCTTGGGTATTTTTCATCAAGTCTGGAATCCAGGTTGAATTAACAAGAGAAACGAGAGAGAGAGAGAGAGAGAGAGAGAGAGAGAGAGAGAGAGAGAGAGAGAGAGAGAGAGAGAGAGAGAATATACTTCAGAAAACTATATGTTTTGTTATGGTATCATCTACTTGCCCTGAGAGTATTATTGAGGTGATCAACAAACCCCAGTTGCAGATGTTACAAGAGAGGCATTGTGAATCACGGAGAGGTTTACTGTTGAAATTTGGAATGTGTCCCTTCCAGGCAACTTATTACTACCCCCCTCCCCCCCCCTCCCCCCCCCCAAAAAAAAATGATCAGAACAAGAAAATCAGAGAAATTTGTGTTTATATGTGGCTTTACCAACAATCATTTTCCCTTCACACCATTCATGAATGTAACAGGAAATGGGAGAAAAGGTAGTGGTACAAAAAGTACCCTCTCCCACATAATGTCTGTGAAATATAGGTGTAGATGTAGAATGCTGAAAATAGTTTTGGTGGTACAAAACCTGTTTGCTAGACTCCTGTTTCAATTCTGAATTTCTCCTTCTCCCAGTGGATTCTGTTTTGAAGCTGTGGCACTGATGGATACGTTATGCATTGTGCCAAAATACGTTCAATCAGTGCCATGTATCTCATAGTTTGGTAGTAAATGCTCTCTTAAACTGAGACAAAAACTTTCTCTCAATATACAGAGGGGTCCAAGATACACCATAAACTATTTTCGTGGTGGGCTGGGGCACCATCTTGTTGAAAGTAAACTCTTCCATCTCCATACAAGTCTCGGATGGCAGGTAAAATGGATGTCTGAAGCTTCTGAAGGTACACCTCACCAGTAACTGTACCAGGAAGATGGATAGGCCGTAGAGGTGCTGTGGAGTATCCACCACGTTCCCCAGACCTACCTCTTCTGGACTTTTATCTGTGGGGAACACTAAAGGACGTCGTTTATCAACAAAAGTCATGCACATGGGATGAACTTCAAGAATCCATCGTAAATTCATGTACAAATATCCAACCGAACATGTTGCAGTCAGTAGTTCGTGCTGCAGTTCGACGGCATCGTTTGTGTGTGGATGTTAATGGTGACCATTTCGAACACCTACAGTGATATCTTTAAGTTGGACTTTAAGCTACACTTTCACCAAAAATGAGACAACTCCATCAATTAGTTTGCAAGTTATGGACTTTTTAACAGTGGATGCATTTTTTTGGACCTCTTTGTATTGGTCCCAGGCACAGATAATTAATAATGATTGCTCCATTGTACAGTATTGTTCACTGCTTACAAATGTTCTGTTGAATTGTATCCATTTCTAAAACAAGCTTCTTCATTTTTGTGGTAGTTTTTGTATGATTTCTACTGTGTGTGTGATGACAATTTTAGAAAATGTCTTTTACATTGACTGATGGGTATATAGCTGCTTTGTGTGTGTGTGTGTGTGTGTGTGTGTGTGTGTGTCGTGTTCAGAAGTAACACAATTACAACATTTCTCAATTCCACATATTTCTGTAAGTCATTTCACTAGCTGTTTTGTGTTATTTTTTCTCTAACTTAAATCATTTTATTAAAACACTACCATATTATGGCACCACTTTTTCCATTTGTTTCTGAAATTCAAATTTCACTATTTCATTCACAGAGAAAAAAATCCATCATTATAATTCCATCGTTGTCTCAGTTACTTTCCTCCTGAATTTTTATCCATAATTTCTATGTTCTGTGGACCTTGCACAGCACAAGTATGACAACGTGTGTGAACCATCATTGTAGTGTAGCTACAAACAAATGCATTTAATCTGTTTATAGAGCCTTGTATACCAGTGAGATAAATGGGAACTCACATTTACGTGAATTGGCATTGTTGTCGTAATGTGAAGTGCTGGAAGAGGAGCATTATGGATATAGATTTGAGAAGAAACTGGGTGACAAAGTGATGGGACCATTGTGGGACATATTTTTCTTAATAATCCAGTCTGAGTTCCAGAACAGTATATAAAAATGTGTATGAAATCATTCCAATACATTTTGTTGCTTGTCCAGACTAAAATGTAGGGTTAACTGAAACCTTCAGTAGCACTTTGCCACCTCACAGCCATCCTGTCTAGAGCTGGACTTAGGGCCACACAACAGATTAGTCTGTCACCTCAGTCTACATTCCAAAAATTGAGACATGTGTGAAACAAGTATAGTCAGTGTTCTGTTCTCTTTCTGTTTCTATATGTATGACATAACACACCACATCATCATCATCGTACCTTTGGTCAAAGCTGATGTTCAATTCTGCGAAGTTCAATTGACCCTAAGTGCACATGCAGTCTATAATGACACCCAAATAAATTGTTTGAATTTACTATTTACTATATTTATATAATCAAATAATAAACTGTATCATATGTTGCTATTTACAGAATAATAGCTGTAAATTATGAGGCCAGAGCTTTTGGAGTAACTCGTCACTTGAGAGGTAAAGAAGCCAGAAAGAAATGCCCTGATATCGTTCTAGTTTCGGTTCCATCTGTAAGAGGAAAGGCAGATATTAGCAAGTAAGTATGCTGTGCTTAAATTAGTTTTCCTTTTCTCCGCCTAGAAAAGTGGATAATTCCATTTAAGTTAGAAGGAATGGCCAAAGTGCATTCTTTAAGTATTGTATGCAGTGGTCTTAAGTAAATTGGCTAACTTTATTCCAACCAGACAGAGAGGCATTGCTGGTGTTGCATTCATGTTTATAGCAGAGTTTAACTCCCAAGGAATGATAAGCCCTCTGATTAACTTGTTTCTCCACTATTCCTGTTTATATTTTCTTAATAGACCTACTTTTATGGCCTCCTTAATTACACTAGCCCAAAACTTGGAACCTACATCTCCATACTAGTCTTGTTGTACCTGATTTTGTGATTATGTTCTATGCTCAGCGATAATCAATTTGATCGACTGTTGCTGACATCCCTTGCACCCCCTTTTTTTTTAAGTTGGCCCTGCCTTTTCAAAGGAACCATCCCAGCATTTGCCTGATGCGATTGAGGGAATCATAGAAAACCTAAACCAGGTTGGCTGGACGCGGGTTTGAACTGTCGTCCTCCCGAATTCGAAGCCAGTGTGTTAACCACTGAGCCACCTCACTCGATAGCTTTGAAGACCGAGATTAGCTATTAACATTATAAGGTATGCCTTTGTGGTGAGAGTAAAATTGATTGAATCCAAGCAGCAAGCACCTCAAACCACAGTCTCCTAATGAAATCTAAGACACAAAAGTACTGTGAAAGTATGAATAGTTCTTGGAATAAACTTAAAACAAGCACTCTCAAAACCAAGCTAAGTCTTGTTGCAACACATAAGAATGTTATCAGAGTAAAATCTCTGTACTACTATCTCAGAAATTTTTTCTGGGTGCTGATCACTGGAAAGCTAAAATTTTTTGATGTCACTTCATGGATCATCACTGATAGTGTCTCAGACTCACGAGAATCTGTTTCTCTTTACTGTGATGTCTGCATGTGCATATAAAGGGCAACCATATTCTTTCCACTACCAAGAGTCAGATAATAGTTATTACCCCGATAGTACAAAATTACTCTTACTACTTCGACTGTGAATGGCTTGGGTTGGCCACTGGAAGTTGAGTATTGACACCCAAACAACAGAGGAATTTCAGCTGGACTGTCCTCTTGGTGGAGGTTGAGGTTGAGATAGAAGTAGTGGTAGAGGTGGAGGTGGAGGGGGAGGGGGGAGGGAATGGGATGACACACAAGGTTTGTGGTAAATATAACAACAAGGCACAAGCTTGTCAAAATTTGTTTGTAGAAATCAAAAAAGGAAAGGTATCCTTTGAAAACTTCACCACTTTCTACATTCACAAATGTTCGGAAATAATTGCTGGATACTTGAAAGCAGCCAAATTATTTTAGATTGGCACTCTGCTGGTTAAGGCAGCTCCATTGCAGGAAATGTCGAAGCTTATGGGATCCACAAAATATCCTGCCTACCCTATAATATCTGAAATACCTAACACCTTAATTTTTTGTTATCGTATAGTTGCCTGCTATCATATCACAGAGAATTCTTGGAGTGGGTAAAAGTGCATATCAAAGAGGGCCATTAAAAATTAGTAATAATAACAATAGTTAGTATTGTTCCCCAGAGGAACCTGTGGCATTTATTTTTATATTAAACCAACCTGTATTGGGTTTATAACCCTTAAAATTAGACCCTCTACACCAACCCTATGAGATGTGTCTGAGAGTTTGAACAACCTCTTGGTTCTAATTGCGAAACTGTTAGTTGTAGTTATGAATAGTATACACTCATTGTCAAACTGAAATGTATAGAATATAATGATTGGCGTTATAATCACAATATGGGGTAGTCAGTTGTACTACATTAGATGGATAAAGTAAAGTAAACAGTGAAGCTATAAGTGATTGATAAAAGATCAGACACAAAAAGCAAATTAATGGTGCAAATTGCCACCAAAGTATATAAATTTTTCAGGTGATTGTCCATTGTGGATCAGAAATTGTAGCATTTATGCTGAGGTGAGAGAAAATGCAGAATCTAGAGATGAGGAAAATCATGCAAGGCAAAAGGAATGTTGTGGACATCAATGTCCCTATGGAGGAACAAGATGAAGGCCTGCCTGACTACTGTTTCCATGCCATATGCTCCAAACCACCATGAGAAAGAAAACCCTCCTCCTTTAATTCGATGATACATAAATGGATTCAGGATCCATGTGGCGGAGATGAAACTCCTAGTACAGAAAAGACCAACTGTGCTGGTGTCTGGAGGAGAAACACTTGAAAACTTATTATGCCCCTGTGCTCACTTCTTGGGGCAGATTAACTCAGTGGTGACAGGGCTTAGAGTAGACATTTAGTAATGTGTGCTACACCTTGTCTGTCCCATTTACCACCAGCTGTAACAGTCAGTTCTCATCCATATGTTATTGAAAGTCGTCACAAGGACACAATATTTTTTAGCTCCACTTCACAAAGTGGCTGTCATGGACCTAATTGAGCAACACCAGAGCCATTCATACTTGTTTCAGATTTTAGTTCATATCTTTTGCTTTAGAGTTTTAACAGCGCCTCTCCGAATGTTCAAGTTCTCGAGATCTCATTGTATTTTGTGAACAGAGGTCAAGCACTACATTTCAACTCAGCCATAGGGTCGTTTTTGACCATTCGCCTTTCTTTCTATTTATTTGCTGTTGCATGTATTTTGTAGAGTGGAAAGAGGACACTAACCTTCTCTTCTTATTTGGATTCGGTTTTCAAAGGATGTTGGTAATGCACAGCAAACTGAATGCTGTATGGTCAGTTAATTAACATTGAACATAGAAACATTGTCCAGGACTGAGTGGATCGTATTACAAGTGTGAGCCACCATGCCACAGAGACATCCACATCAAAGATCTTGGAACACCTTAAGAGGCAAGTTGTCTCATAAATGCCCATTCTCTCTGTCAAATTGGAAAAGCCTTATCTGCTGCTGAGGGAACAGATGCAGGACCAGAGGCTATTATGTTTATACTTACTTACACTGATCAGCCAGAACATTATGACCACTGACCTACTATTGGCATAAATCCGTCCAGGTGATAGCAGCGTCACCGGGCAGGGAATAACTGCTAGTCAGACCTATCGACAGTGTGTGTAGTATCAGTGAGCATGCTGTCCATGTGTAAAATGTGGAAGATGCACAATCTATCTGAGTTTGAACAAGGGCAGATTGTGATGATGGCCCATAGGGTCAGAACGAGCATTTTGGGAACAGCACAACTTGTCGGGTGTTCAAGGAGTGATGTAGTAAGTGTCCTCAACATGAGGCAAAACCAAGGTGAAACAATGTCCAGACATCATGGGATTGGGCAGCCACTCCTTGTTACATATGTTGGATGTCGTAGGCTGGGGAGACTGGTAAAACAGGACAGGGGGTGTGGCAGAGTGTTGCTTGGTCTGATGAATCTCAGTACCATCTCCATCATGCTGATGGGAGGCCCCGAATCCGTCATCTTCCAGGGGAACATCTCAGTGATAAATGTACCACAGGATGGAGACAAGCTGGCAGCGGCTCCATTTTGCTCTGGAGAAACATTCATGTAGGCATCCATGCATCCAGTGGAGCTTGTGCAAGGCACCAGGACAGCCAAGGAGTATTGTAAACGGGTTGCAGACCACATACACCTCTTCAGAACGATCATGTTTCCCTATAGCAGTGGCATTTTTCAACAACATAATGCACAATGTCACAAGGCAAGAAATGTGATGGAGTGATTCGAGGAACACAGTGATGAGTTCCAGTTGATGTGCTGGTGCCCCAACTCACCAGATCTGAACCCGATCGAACACATCTGGGATATGATTGAATGTGGCAGAGCTCACTGGCACCCTCCCTGGAATTTACGGGAATTAGGTGATTTGAGTGTGCAGGCGTGATGCCACCTCCCTCCAATTATGTACAAAGGCCCCATTGGTGCTGTGCCATGACCTGTCGCAGCTGTTATCTGTGTCAAAGGTGGACATACTGGCTATTAAGTTGGTGGTCATAATGTTCTGGCTGATCAGTGCAGAGAAAGATAGCAGTTCTATTACACTTCCGTGCAGCATTTCTGATGATGCCCTTCTCTCTGATGAACACTCGCCATCAAGGACAACATACTCATACTGGGTTCTGTAACTTAAGAAGTCTTCGAGCAGCTCACTTATCTGTGAACCTGTTCCAATGTTGGAAATAAAGCCATATCTGTAATACTACAAGCACAACATCCTAGTGAGATATGCCAAGCCAGTAAGGCAATGAGCATGGCTGTTCTCATGAAGATGATGTGCCTGTAATATTTGGGTATTGCATTATTTCTAACATTGAAGACAACATAATATTATGGGAATGACATTATTTCTAATGTTGAAGATAACATAATATTATGGGCATGGCGCTCAGGGTTTTAAATAATATATTTTTGTAGTAAAAATATACATTTTCAAATATAGAAAATTTAGGGCTCTCTGAAACATTGTAAAGATTATATTTCAAATTTTGAACATTGTGGAATTATTGTGACAACAATAATTTCAAATAAAAATGTATCTTGAATTACATAAGATTTAGAGAATATAAGATGTTGTTTATAAAGAAGAAAATGAGGGCTTTCAAACAATGTACGTCAACACCAAAACAAACAATTACTAGCAGGGTTGGCTTTTTAAGTGCACTTGGTACTCCTGAATTTCAAATATTCCATTACAGTAAATTTTTCTACTTGTATTACTACTACTACTACTACTACTACTACTACTACTACTACAGTCTGATTAAAATTAATTTTTAGATTATGTCTATCATTTGCTGCTACAGTGTTGCCACATCAGTTGCCTCCCATTTAAAGGCGACATGCAGACATTACAGGTCGCTTCCCAAGTATTGAAGTGGAGCGTTGTTATATGTAATGTGGCTGGTATCAGATATGACAGGAACATGAGTTTCTCTGTCCACTGCTGGATTTAAATGACCAGTGTTTGAATTGGAGCAGATGATGTGTTTTGTGGCACAGAATTTACATTTATGTCCTAACATAACTAGTGCAATGTATCCGAGAAAGTGGTGGTCAACAACCTGCCGCTGAACTATTAACCACACTTGCTTTGCCCACAGCAGTTGAAGCTGGCTGCTACAAGCAAACTCAAAACAAAAAAATTCAATTTCAGCCCTAAAACTGAACAGTAATTTTTAACTTTACCTAAAACTATCCTTGCATGGCTAGAAGAGCAGACTTGATACCAACTGATGTGCAATCATTATTGACACTTGGTTACAGGTTATAGGTGGCACAGGCAGTGTTCAAATGAAAAAAGAATTATAGAAAGAAAAAATTAAAGCAATTATAAAATCAGTGTAATGATGAAAATGACATTCAAAGGATTAAATATAAAAAAATCATTTAAACCAGTTAATTGAATAAAAATAATAATCAATAATTATTCGAATGTTGTCATCACGATCCCTTTGCGAGTGATACATAGGGGCTGCAGTATATTCCTAGAGTCATCATTAAGGCCTGTTCTTAAAACTTTGTTAGTTGATTCCCTCAGGATAATCTACATCTGTCTTCAAGAGACTGCCAATTCAGTTTCTTCAGTGTTACTGTAACACTCTCCTGCAGCTCAAACAAAACTGTAACCTTTCTTACTGCCCTTCTCCGTGTATGTTTAGTATCCCCTGTTAGTTCTATTTAGTATGGGTTCTATACAGTTGAGCATTATTCTAGAATGGTTTGCACAAGTAATTTGTTAGCAGTCTCCTTTGTATACTTATTGCACTTCCCCAGTATTCTACCAATAAACCAAAGTCTACCACATTCTTTACCCACATTGTATACGATCATTCCATTCATATTCCTACAAAGTGTTACACCCAGGTATTTGTATGAGTTGGCCAATTCCAGCTGTGACTCACTGATATTGTAATTGGAGGATACTACTTTTTTTTTTTAAATTTGTGAAGTGCACAGTTTTACACTTCTGAAAATTTAAAGCAAGTTGCCAATCTTTGCACCACTTTGAAATCTTATCAAGAGCTGACCGAATATTTATACAGCTTTTTTCAGACTGTACAACATTATAGAGAACTGCATTATCTGCAGGAGGTCTTAGATAATACAAATCTCCTTCATCATAACCAACATGGATTCCGCAAACAGAGATCATGTGAAACTCAGCTCGCCCTATTTGCCCAAGAAATTCACAGTGCCGTAGACACTGGCGAGCAGATTGATGCCGTATTCCTGGACTTCAGGAAGGCATTTGATACGGTTCCGCACTTACGTTTAGTGAAAAAAATACGAGCTTACGGAATATCGGACCAGGTTTGTGATTGGATTCAGGATTTCCTAGAAGAAAGAACACAACATGTCATTCTTAACGGTTCAAAATCTGCAGATGTAGAGGTAATTTCGGGAGTACCGCAGGGAAGCGTGATAGGACCTTTATTGTTTACAATATACATAAATGACTTAGTTGACAACATCGGTAGCCCCGTGAGGCTATTTGCAGATGACACGGTTGTCTACAAGAAAGTAGCAACATCAGAAGACTCGTACGTACTCCAGGAGGACCTGCAGAGGATTAATGCATGGTGCGACAGCTGGCAGATTTCCCTAAACGTAGATAAATGTAATATAATGCGCATACATAGGGGCAGAAATCCATTCCAGTACGATTATGCCATAGGTGGTAAATCATTGGAAGCGGTAACGACCGTAAAATACTTAGGAGTTACTATCCGGAGCGATCTGAAGTGGAATGATCACATAAAACAAATAGTGGGAAAAGCAAGCGCCAGGTTGAGATTCATAGGAAGAATTCTAAGAAAATGTGACTCATCGACGAAAGAAGTAGCTCACAAAACGCTTGTTCGTCCGATTCTTGAGTATTGCTCATCAGTATGGGACCCTTACCAGGTTGGATTAATAGAAGAGATAGACATGATCCAGCGAAAAGCAGCGCGATTCGTCATGGGGACATTTAGTCAGCGCGAGAGCGTTACGGAGATGCTGAACAAGCTCCAGTGGCGGACACTTCAAGAAAGGCGTTACGCAATACGGAGAGGTTTATTATCGAAATTACGAGAGAGCACATTCCGGGAAGAGATGGGCAACATATTACTACCGCCCACATATATCTCGCGTAATGATCACAACGAAAAGATCCGAGAAATTAGAGCAAATACGGAGACTTACAAGCAGTCGTTCTTCCCACGCACAATTCGTGAATGGAACAGGGAAGGGGGGATCAGATAGTGGTACAATAAGTACCCTCCGCCACACACCGTAAGGTGGCTCGCGGAGTATAGATGTAGATGTAGATGTAGAGGTCTGAGGTTACTAATAATATTGACCGCAAGGTCATTAACATAAAACATGAACAGCAAGGGTCCCAACACACTTCCGTGGGGCATACCTGAAGTTACTTCTACATCTGACAAGGACTCTCCATCCAAGATAACATGCTGTGCCCTCCCTACCAAAAAGTCCTCAAACCAGTCGCAAATTTCACTTCATGGCCCATATGATCAAACTTGGACAATAAGTGGAGGTGTGGTACTGAGTCAAATGGGGACTGATGACCTCCGATGTTAAGTCCCATAGTGCTCAGAGCCATTTGAACCATTTTTGAGTCAAATGCTTATGTGGAAATCAAGAAATATGGCATGTACTTGACTGCCTTGTCCAAAGCTTTCAGTAGCTTGTAAGAAAAGTGCGAGTTGGCTTTCACGTGATAGATGTTTCTGCAATCCTTGCTGGTTGGCGTGGAGGAGATCATTCTGTTCAAGATACCTCATCATGTTTGAGTTCAGAATATGTTCTAAGAGTCTACAACTAATTGATGTCAAAGATAGTAAATTGTAGTTTTGTGGATTACTTTTACTACCCTGTTGTAGATGGATGTTATCTGTGCTTTCTTACAAATACTGGGCACAGTTTTTTGTTCTAGGGATCCACGATAGTTTATATAAGGCGTGTTCAAAAATAAACGAGCCGGAGACATAATTACAGAAAAAGTACCTCTGTGTTAGAAGTATTGACCCTGACTGTTGAGACACTTGTCCCACTGTGACGAAAGGCGATGAATGGCTGTCTCATAAAATTCCCAGGGCTGCAATGTTAACCAGTTCAGCACGTACAGCTGGACGTTGTCATCTGAGGTGAATTATTTGCTCCTCAGAGCTTTTTAAGGGGACAAATCACAGGGAAATAGGTCCGGACTGTATGGAGGGTGGTCGAGAACCTCCCATTTGAATTTCTGCAGGGGTGCCACGACTGTGTTGGCCATATGAGGCTTTGCATTGTCATGGAGCAGAATGACCCCACAGGTGAGATTGCCTAGTCATTTTGATTTTATCGCTTAGCGAAGGATTTGGGTGTGATGCTTAGTCCGATTGTGAGTAACATTGGAATGCCGACATACTGTGTAACAAAACACCACCTTGCTAGATGTTGAGTCCTATAGAGGTCAGTGTGAGCAACACTGAAACCCTTTTGGATCCACTGCTGCACTATGTCCAATGTTACGATTTTTCTCCTATAGAGCTCTGATGCTGGACAATTTTGGAGACGTTTCCATTAGTGTAAAATAAATGAGATTTCAAGGGAATACAGTAAATGGAAAATTTGAATTGGAAAGTGTTAATAACTTGGCAGATTTCTTTCGTTGATTAGAGGAAATGCATTTAAACAACTCTGATATTCAAGTAAGTTTAGATGTGGTCTCTCTTTTCACTGGTGTTCCACAGCCTGAGTTGTTACAGTTGATTGAGATTATATTTGGTCCCAAATTAATAAATCTATTTTAGTGTGTGTTCCACTTTCATTTATTTTTTATTCAATTACCAGTACTATGAGCACACAGATGGAATTGCAATGAGAAGCCTATTGTCATCTTTTATTGCCATTTCTTTAAGGAGGACTTTGAGGAACATGCCTTGGAGTCGGCGTCTTTGAAACCTGTGTGTTTTTTCAGATATCCAGAGGAGTTTTTGTTAATAGGCCTCATGGCAGTGAGAGTTTCAATGACTTTTTAGAACATCTGAATTCAATCTAACCTAATATTTGTTTTATGACGGAGGTGGAAATGGATGGCTGTAATCCCTTCCGTGACGTGTTGGTCAGGAGGAAGGCCGATGTTACATTGGTGGCATATGCCGTTTATAGGAAGCCTATTCTTACCTTGCTTCGTAGGGCATGTCACTGTGGACTCTAAGAATTTGTTAGCTTAGTTAGCCTATCTCAAAGTCACCTTCTCCAGAATGGTTATAGTGAAAGACAGATTAGATGTGTGCTGCGTTATCGGCCGACTGTGCACTGCAGGAGTAATGATAATTCCAAGCTGGCCCAAAATCTATGGCCTTTTTGCCTTACACAGGGTGCATTTTGAACAGGATTGGTCATATCTTGTGGAAATATGATGTGAAGTGTGTTTTCCGACCATCATTTAAGATCAGGCACCTTTTAGGTTCCATAAATATTGATCTAGGCTTGTGACTGGTGAGGGTGTACTGTATTCCATGCAGTTGTGGCGTGACACATATTGATCAGACTATCTGGACTGTGGAGGGCTGGTGTACTGAGAATAAATGGAACACAAATGTACAACAGCCGAGCAAATCTGCCATTGCAGAACATTGTCTTGACATTGGCCATCATATGGAATATAACAACATGGAGATTCTGACATTCGCTTACAGCTGTTGGGATAATATTATTATGGAAGCTATTGAAAGCAAATTAGCAAGTAGTGATGTTGTCTGATGTGGAGCACTCACTCTTTGTGCCCAAAATATAAATTATGTAACTGCTTGCTTACTTATTATTGGTAATAACTGAAGGTAGTAAATTCTTAGTATTAGCAAATGCTGTTAAATTCGTAGAAATAACAGAAGGTAGTAGTAGAAGGTATTAACTGATGATGATAAAAGTTCAGTAGTGGCAGGATCTGGTACATTCTTAGTAATAATTGAATGCAGCATGTCTGCAGTAGTAACTGCTGACAGTAAGTCCCCAGAAGGAACTTATGGTAATAATTTGTCAGTAGTAACTGAACTTATTAACTTATTAGTATTAATAGAATAGAGTGGCTTATCATATAGTAAATGTTCACTATGACAAGTTTTTCCACTACCAGGGAAACCAAAATAACTTGTAATTATTCCAAATGTGGTTCCCTTTCATTTGTAGTCAGTGTAACAGTTTCTACATTTTTAACTGTTGTTGTTGTTGTGGTCTTCAGTCTTGAGACTGGTTTGATGGAGCTCTCCATGCTACTCTATCCTGTGCAAGCTTTTTCATCTCCCAGTACCTACTGCAACCTACATCCTTCTGAATCTGCTTAGTGTATTCATCTCTTGGTCTCCCTCTACGATTTTTACCCTCAACGCTGCCCTCCAATACTAAATTGGTGATCCCTTGATGCCTCAGAACATGTCCTACCAACCGATCCCTTCTTCTGGTCAAGTTGTGCCACAAACTTCTCTTCTCCCCAATCCTATTCAATACTTCCTCATTAGTTATGTGATCTACCCATCTAATCTTCAGCATTCTTCTGTAGCACCACATTTCGACAGCTTCTATTCTCTTCTTGTCCAAACTATTTATCGTCCATGTTTCACTTCCATACATGGCTACACTCAATACAAATACTTTCAGAAACAACTTCCTGACACTTAAATCTATACTCGATGTTAACAAATTTCTCTTCTTCAGAAACGCTTTCCTTGCCATTGCCAGTCTAAATTTTATATCCTCTCTACTTCGACCATCATCAGTTATTTTGCTCCCCAAATAGCAAAACTCCTTTGCTACTTTAAGTGTCTCATTTCCTAATCTAATTCCCTCAGCATCACCCGACTTAATTAGACTACATTCCATTATCCTTGTTTTGCTTTTGTTGATGTTCATCTTATATCCTCCTTTCAAGACACTGTCCATTCCATTCAACTGCTCTTCCAAGTCCTTTGCTGTCTCTGACAGAATTACAATGTCATCGGCGAACCTCAAAGTTTTTATTTCTTCTCCATGAATTTTAATACCTACTCCGAATTTTTCTTTTGTTTCCTTTACTGCTTGCTCAATATACAGATTGAACAACATCGGGGAGAGGCTACAACCCTGTCTTACTCCCTTCCCAACCACTGCTTCCCTTTCATGTGCCTCGACTCTTATAACTGCCATCTGGTTTCTGTACAAATTGCAAATAGCCTTTCGCTCCCTGTATTTTACCCCTGCCACCTTTAGAATTTGAAAGAGAGTATTCCAGTCAACATTGTCAAAAGCTTTCTCTAAGTCTACAAATGCTAGAAACGTAGGTTTGCCTTTCCTTAACACTCTAAGCGCCAAGCCCGTAAAATTTACGGGCCTGGGATCGCGCGAAAATCACCAAGCCCGTAAAATTTACGGGCCGCTACATTTAATTTCATTCAAAACACTGCAACGTTATTTCTACGGGTTTGGCCAGCGCTATACGTTTTTCAGATGTTTATTAACAAAATGCGTCCATAGATGTCACGGCAGCGCTGTAATTCATGTTAAAACTTATCTTTGCGTTCTCAGTCTGTATATCATTCAGTTGTTTGTCATCATGTTTCGGCGCGGTTTATCAGACGCAGAAATTGCGGATTTGATCAATCATAGCGACACTCTGGATAATGTAGAGAGTGATTCAGACGATTCTGAATGCAATGGTGTGTTTGAAGGTACGTATTTCCGAATTTTCCACGTAATTGTGCAGTACGCACATATCTGTTGAACATGTGTAAACGATGTATGTAGTTACACATAATGTGATATTCTTTTTAGAAGACGAGATTGATGACAGTTTGTCTTCAGATGAAGACGAGAATGATGTTGAAGGTGTTGCTTCAAATCCAGCAGCTGTGCCGTATCCGAAAGACAGTGAGTGGACTGCAGTTGACACCTACCGACCTCTGCCTGTCAACACGACACCCAGGCAGATACTAGTGGATATTGATGAGTCGAGTTCTGTACTGGATTGCAGTAAAGTGTTCCTTACTGACAGTGACGTAAATGAACTCAAGAGACAGACAAATTTGTATGCATCACAGACAATACAGAAGAAAAGAAGAGGAAATAATCTGAAGCCCCATTCAGTTTTGAGTTCGTGGAAGCCAGTGACTATAAGTGAGATGAGGCGTTTCTTGGGTATTATTTTCCACATGTGTGTTTCGAAAAAGCCAAAAATTGCGGACCATTGGAGCACTAATCCTGTTCTTAGTTGTAACTTTTGTCCCCATGTCATGAGCCGTTTGCGTTTCACTCAGATACTGTCATGCTTGCATCTTGTTGACAATTCAAATCAGAAAAAACCAGGCGAAGATGGATTTCATCCACTTTACAAAGTTTTGCCATATTATAATAATTTGAAGGAGCGATGTATCCAGGCATATCGTCCCTCAGAAAAAGTGACAATTGATGAAGGAATTTGCCCATTTCGAGGTCGTGTGAGTTTCCGTGTTTACATGCAAAATAAGCCTCATAAGTATGGACTGAAAGTATATGCTGTTGCTGAAGCCAGTAGTGGCTATGTTGTAAATTTTGAAGTTTATGCTGGTAAGCATATTGTTGACAATTCTTCGTCTGCGGTTATTTTGCGATTGTTGTCTGACAGCAGCTTGCTGAACAAAGGCCACACTGTGTATTTAGATCGATTTTATTCCAGTCCAGAGCTATTTCAGCAACTGGCAGAGAAAGGCACTGGAGCTGTTGGTACTGTGAACAAATCCAGGAAAGGATTGCCTAAAGATTTAGTATCTGCTAAGCTGAAAAAGGGCGAAATGTCTTTTCGGCGTAAAGATAATGTATTGGCAATGAAGTGGAAAGATAAGAGAGATGTGTATACATTGTCTACAAGGCATCAAGCAACATTTGGTACGCATACTAAGAGAAATGGGTCTGTAGTATTGAAACCACTTCAGGTACTTGATTACAACCTCAATAAAATTGGAGTGGATATTGGAGACCAACGCCTGCAGTACAATCCGTTCCAGCACAGAACTGTGAAATGGTGGCGAAAATTATATTTCCATTTGCTGCTTATGGGAGTATCAAATGCATTTTGGCTGTACAATGCAGTGCACAGGAAGAAAATTACAATAACAGACTTTATAACAGTGCTTGCAGTTCAGCTTGTTGAAGACGACACACTTGAATTCATTCCAAGAAATGAAGGAACTGTAGGTCGGCTAACAAAGAGACATTTTTTGCAGCACATACCTGCAACTACTAAGAAGTATGCTGCTCGTGTGTGTCACGTGTGCAGTTCCAGGAGCAAGAAACAGAGTGGCAAGGCTTCTCGCAAAGAGACACGATACGAATGTGAACAGTGTGGCGTTGCACTCTGCCTGGAACCTTGCTTTAAAATTTTCCACACTAAAAAACAATATGATTCTGTGTGAAATTTATATGTAATACTGTATACTATCAGAAACATGTAATGTAGTGCCACAATTTTGGTTAAAAATAAATCACAATTGTATTCCCTTATTCGTATGACTTTTTCTAAATTCTTAAAACATCTAAGTGATTTCTATAACTGTACCTTAAAGCTGTGCATTGTAAAGTAGTTTCTTTCACTCAGAATTAAAGTAGAAATGTGCAGCTTCAAGATGGTACCAAATTTGCCACAATCCAAACAGTAGATTTGATGCAGTAATTTTTTTAATATTGGTAAAATTGCCCGGTTTCTAGGGACGGGTGCATAAAATAGGCCTGGTACAGAGAGTGTTAATCTTTCTTCTAAGATAAGTCGTAAGGTCAGTATTGCCTCACGTGTTCCAGTGTTTCTACGGAATCCAAACTGATCTTCCCCAAGGTTGGCTTCTACTAGTTTTTCCATTCGTCTGTAAAGAATTTGTGTTAGTATTTTGCAGCTGTGACTTATTAAACTGACAGTTCGGTAATTTTCACATCTGTCAACACCTGCTTTCTTTGGGATTGGAATTATTATATTCTTCTTGAAGTCTGAGGGTATTTCGCTTGTTTCATACATATTCTAAAGTATTTTTCTGTTTCTAGGACTTGTGTCACATTTACAAGAACAACCATTACTGAATTAATATTATCAAAATGTTTAACATTGCTACCTAATGTTTCTTCCTTAAAGCTAAATTATCATTGGACTCTTGTACCTTGATTTTTTTCCTAAATATATTATTTGCTCTAATTTGTGTACTCTTTCACTTAATTGAGAGCATGAATTACGCAGATCACCATTAAGCTAGAAAATCTGTTATTCATTTGATAAAATCTTTCGTTCATTTCTGCTTCAATTTCTGTTGACTGGTTTAAAACTGCCTGTCGTAATTCTGTTGATTGCTGTACAGTCATCTGTATTACTAAATGACTATCCTAGAACCCAGTACCAGTTGCAGATTGCATATCAAACAGCTTCAGTGGACAACAAAACAAAGCTTTGATTTTCAATATTCCTCTTCATTATTGACCAAATTTAAAAGTTAAGAATGCTACCTTAATCTACTCATAAAGAGGTGTAATCTTACATTAAAAGTCGTAACACAATAAGACAAGTATTCTAGTTAGAAACTGTGTGTTTTTCTTGAGGCAGCGTAACTGACAACAAGCAGATACTTTATTCATCCAGTATTTGAGAATGAGAGCGCTTAGTGACTTCCATCAAACTTAATGCATAATTTCAAACCTTATGAAACTTTATCCCACTGACACACCCCCATCTTCCATCCCCCCATAAAATGATGAAAGGGAAAAAGTTTAATGCTTATAACATTTGTCACTGTTCATGTAGTAAAACATCAGCATGAGACATGACATTTTAGTTTATTACTTTTTTATTGCTGAAGGTATCCACAACACAGTTTGCAGACAGTATCCAAATATATCACTGCATGTACCTGCAAACTTATATCATTGCATGACTCACAGATTAGGAGATATAACTTAATAGACATTTAGATGCTTGAAAAACTAGCTTCTGCGTACAATGGTTTACATTAAAACTTCAACATCAGGCAGGATGTTTCAGTTTAATACTTCTTTACTACAAACTTCATTTACAACAACTTTGCAGACAGTATCTACATATATCACTGAATGTATACTACAAATATCATTTTGTGACAGATAGTTCAGGAGATATGATGTAAGAAACATTGAGGTGGTGCAAAACTTGCTTTTGCTTAAAACGGAGCACACATTACCCTGAGTATATTCATCCAGTGTTTCACAAAGAGAGCACTTAGCGACTTACAGCAAACTTTAAACATAATTTCAAAATTCTTCAAACTTTTTCTCACTTACATGCTTCACTTCAAATATTTAATACATTAACTCATTTGTAGAGTAAGCACACATTTGAAGTTGTTTTGTGCATGGGAGTTTGATTCTTTAAAGAATTGGAGATTTACTGGTTATTTCTAAAGTAGTATTTGCAGTTGTGAGAACTATTATGCCAATCTCCCAACAAATACTAACTTTGTCTGCTGTTGTAATGTGCTCCTGCCTGCAGTTGCAGTGTGTCATCTACCTTATTGAATTACACGTCATGTAGAAGCAAGCTGTCAACCAAAGTTAATTTAGTAGAGCCTGTGTTCTGTGTATTGTAACTTTGCTCTTTTGAACTAATATTCTCACAAATTCAGCTTAAGTTTGATGTACTTATAATGCAGCCGCACACGATAACTGTAAGGTCTAGGGCACCTTGCCATGGTTTGCACGGTTCCGCCCCTCGTAGGTTCAAGTCCTGCCTCGGGCAAGAGTGTGTGTGTTGTCCTTAGTGTAAGTTAG
This sequence comes from Schistocerca serialis cubense, assembly GCF_023864345.2. Taxonomy (NCBI): domain Eukaryota; kingdom Metazoa; phylum Arthropoda; class Insecta; order Orthoptera; family Acrididae; genus Schistocerca; species Schistocerca serialis. The sequence continues at coordinate 508,220,473 of NC_064642.1, read as the reverse complement.
TATTAAGTTATATATCTAAAAACAAAGATGATGTGACTTACCAAATGAAAGTGCTGGCAGGTCGACAGGCACACAAACAAACACAAACATACACACAAAATTCAAGCTTTCGCAACAAACTGTTGCCTCATCAGGAAAGAGGGAAGGAGAGGGAAAGACGAAAGGATGTGGGTTTTAAGGGAGAGGGTAAGGAGTCATTCCAATCCCGGGAGCGGAAAGACTTACCTTAGGGGGAAAAAAGGACGGGTATACACTCGCACACACACACATATCCATCCACACATATACAGACACAAGCAGACATGACTCCTTACCCTCTCCCTTAAAACCCACATCCTTTCGTCTTTCCCTCTCCTTCCCTCTTTCCTGATGAGGCAACAGTTTGTTGCGAAAGCTTGAATTTTGTGTGTATGTTTGTGTTTGTTTGTGTGCCTGTCGACCTGCCAGCACTTTCATTTGGTAAGTCACATCATCTTTGTTTTTATATATATATTTCCTACGTGGAATGTTTCCCTCTATTATTACCATATCATTAGTATTAAGTTAGATTAAGTAGTGTGTAAGCCTAGGGACCAATGACCTCAGCAGTTTGGTCCCATAGGAACTAACTACAAATTTCCAAAAAAAAAGTTACTTATAATGCAAGTGAATTTTCTGTATTTGATTGTCATGTGCCGTGTTTGAATAAATTATTCTTGAGAATGATTTGTAATTGCTTCATTGCATTTGAAATCTCCTTTATAAGTGCTATTTTATGCCAGAAGTCGTTTGATAATGTCTAAGGTGTATTTGTCTTCTTATTGACTGACATTATAACAGCTTACTGATCAATGTTGTCAAGAAAAATTTCATTCTGTTTCTTGTTTGTAGATGATAATAAATATTTGAAAATTGTTTTCGGTTCAGGTATATAGTACTTAATAGCCTTTTGATGCAATAAATAAACATTTGCATCACTTTCAGTTGTTGTTGGCTCTTGTGTGGTGAAATATTGTATGACTACAAATATTGTATGTCTACATAAACCATCTTGTGAAGCATCTACATCTACATGATAACTATGCAGTTTACAGTTAAGTGCTTGGCAGAGGATTCATCAAACCCCCTTCAAGCTATTTGTCTATTGTTCCATTCTCAAATGGTGTGTGGGAAAAATGAACATGCAAATATTTCCATGTGCACTCTCAATTATCTTATTTTATTACAGTGATCATTCCTCACTGTGTAGGTGGACACCAACAAAATATTTTCACACTCTGAGGAGAAAGTTGGAGATTGAAATTTCATAAGAAGGTCTGCCCAAAAAAAAAAAAAAAAAAAAAAAAAAAAAAAAAAAAAAAAAAAACAACTTTTTCTTCCTCTTCTTGTTTCGAATGGGCCTATTTTGGACCACACTTGTTCAACAGTTGGACTTTGATCTTTGCCCAGTACTGTTGCATCCTCTGCCATCCTCGGACTTCCTTCAGGTTGTGTCTCACAAACTGTCTGTCTGTCGGTGTGTTCTTCCCAGTTCTTTAATTTCCTTTTCAGTTTCTATCAGCCAAGTGGTGCGAACCTTCTTATTTTGCCAGAAGATGAACAGAGGGTTGGTCAGTCTTTTTGGAGGCAATCTCACAACATGGCTATAGAAAGCTACCCTTCTTTTTCTTGCACAGTCAGAGAGACTCTCAATATGTTTGTATAGCTCCGAGCAATGTCGCCTTCTGAATTCCCCATCTTCTTCTACCAGGCCTAGGATTTTCCTGTGGATTCTCCTCTCTCTGACTTCTAATTTCTCTATCAGACCTCTCCAGTTCATGGAAAGACATTCCATAGCATACAGGGCTTTTGGTTATATGACTGATGCGTAGTGCTTAAGTTTCAGATTGCATGACAGGCATTTTTTGTTGTAGGTATTCATAGTCAGTCGATAGGCTAGTTCCAACTTGTTGACTCTTTTGGATATTGACGTTTTTTCTGTTAAGTTGAGTTCAATCCATTCACCAAGATACTTAAACTTCTGTTAGCTTCTTTGATGTTGGGGAAGAACTCAGTTTGCTCTAGCGACACTTAAAGACCCACTTTGGCTGCCTGTTTTCTGAGGCAGTTTACCTGCATTGTTGCCATTTCAAGAGAATCAGCAATCAGTGCCATGTCATTTGCAAAAGCCAGGCAATCTACAATCAGTCCTTCATTCTTATGGCCCAGGTAGCCACCACTCTGAACACCCAAATTGGTCAGTTCCTTGTTCCATTCTCTCACAACATCTTCAAGGACACAGTTGAAGAGAAGTGGGGAGAGTCCATCCCCTCGTCTCACTCCACTTTTTATCTGGAAACTTTCTGGAATCTCACCTGTAAATTTGACCTTGGAATAAGTGTTGGTCAAGGTTTCTAGAATGAATGTGCGGGTTTTGTTGTCTAGTCCTAGTTCCTGGAATATTTTGTTAAGCGTTTCTCTATCAACGGAGTCGTAGGCCTTCCTAAAATCAAAGGTGACGGTGTCCTGGCAGTTTTTCATCTTGGAGTATGCCTATACAGTTTTAAGATTAAGGATCTATCCAGCACAGGATTGGGTCTTCCTGAAACCTCCCTGATATTCTCCTAGTCGACTATCCAGTTGATCTTCCGCCCTTGTTAGTGAGGCCTTGGAGAGAATCTTGTATGCTACCGGGACAAGAGAAGTTCCACAGTAGTTGTTCAAAATCTCCCTTTTTGTGAAGAGGATGGATCAGAGCCATTTTCCAATCAGGTGGTAATTTCTCTCTTTCCCAGATGTCGTGGATGATTTCAGTGAGCTTGCCCACGGCATTGCTTCCAGCAGATATTCAGAGTTCAGCAATGACAGAGTTGTCTCTAGCTGCCGTATTATTCTTTAAAAGTTGAATGACTTGTCCAACTTCTTCCAGTAAAGGAGGCAGTGAGTCCAGATTTGGTCTGGTTTGTTTATAGTCAAAGTCTTCGCTGGGTGGATCACAGTTAAGTAGCTTTTTAAAGTACTGAGCTAAGATGTGGCAATTGTCCTTGTCGTTAAAAGCCAGTTTGCCCTGCGAGTCTCTGAAGTGGAGGTTTGGTGGATTGTATTTTCTGAGTGTCTGCTTGAAGGTTCTATAGAGATCTCTCTAGTTATTCGTAGCAAAGCTCTCTTAGATTTGAGTTAATTGGTTTTGTGTGAAGGTCCATTTGGTTCCTTGAATTATCTTAGCTGTAAGCCTTCTATGTTCCAAAATGTTCTCCCAATTTTTCTTGGTTTTCTTACAATTCCACTTCCCCCAGAATGTCTGTCTTTGGGCTATTGCATTGTCACAGTCTTTATTCCACCACAGTCCTATGTTGTGGTTTGTTGTGTTGTGTTTCAATTTACCCACTTTGAGTAGTGAATTAGCATTAAATGTTGCGAAGGAGCTTTGCTATCATGGTCTGAGTTTATATCTGGTAATTTCAGGGTTCTCCAACTCATCCTCAAAGCATGTTGGTGTTGACTCACCAGAATCCAAAGGTCCACTAATGTCACCTTGGGTGATGGTGGATTGGTTACCATCTGGGTTAGTGCATTCAGTGAAATTTCCCTCCATGCTCAGTTAAAGATTATACTTCATGAGACAGTGGTGAGCCACTGTCCAGAATACTACCTAAGTTGTTAGCTTGAGGGGCTTATTAGTTGGGGTTGTCACACCTAGACAAGTTGCCTTCACTATGACAAAGGAGCCCTGTCCACCCCACTCTTTACTTATGACAAGGGTTGGTAGGAAAAAGGACAAGGCAGGGACAGGATGAGGATAAGAAAATGGTAACATATATTATTTTAATTACTGCCACCCCAATCCATGGCACTCTCTCACCTATTTTGCAATAATGCAAAACAAGCTGCCCTTCTTTGATCTTTGTCAATGTCTTCTGTCAATCCTATCTGATGTGAATCCTCTACCGCGCAGCAGTACTCTAGAAGAGGGTTGATAAGCGTAGTGTATGCAGTCTCTTTAGGAGACCTGTTGCATTTTCTAAGTGTTGTGCCAGTAAATCATAGTTTTTAGTTAACTTTTGCCACAATGTTATCTATATGATCATTCCAGTTTAAGTTGTTGGTAATTGCAATCCCTATGTATTTAGTTGAATTCACAACCTTTAGATTTGTATGAATTATTGTGTAACTGAAATTTAGCAACTATTTTTAGTTCTCATGTAGATATCTTCACACTTTTCATTGTTTAGAGTCAATTGCCACTTTTCACACCACACAGATATTGTGGCTAAATCATTTTGCAATTGGTTTTGATCATTTGATGGCTTCACAAAGCGGTAAATGACAGCGTCATATAAAAACGGTCTAAGAGGGCTGCTCAGATTGTCTCCTAAACCACTTATATAGATTACAGCAATGAAAACAATCAACTATTGACAAAATTATTTAATTGGATGGATAAAAAATCTACTCATCAAGTGGTGGCAGAACACACATATATAAGACTATTGTAATTGGCAAGCTTTCAGAGCCAGTGGCTCTTTCTTCAGGCAGGAGGATTGAAGGGGAAAGAAGAAGGGTGAACCCCTTTTCCTAGACCTCTCCAGTCCTTTTCCTTCACTCTTCTTCATTCCCCTTCAACCCTTCTGTCAAGAGGAGGAGACACTGGCTCCGAAAGCTTGTCAATTACAACAGTCTTTTATGTGTGTATTCTGCCACTGCTTGGTTAGTAGATTTTTTATTTACATAGATTAGGAACATTAGAGGACCTATAAGACTTCCTTGGGGAATGCCAGATATTACTTCCGTTGCACTCAATGACTTTCCGTCAGTTACTGTAAACTGTGACTTTTCTGTCAGGGAATCCAATTACACAGCTGAGACTATACTCTCTAGGCACCCAACTGTATTAGAAGACACTTGTGAGTAAGTGTTCATAGCCTTCTGGAAATCTAAAAATATGAAATCAGTTTGCCATTCCCTGTCAATAGCACTCATTAATTTGTGGGAATAAAGAGCTAGTTGTGTTTCATAAGAATGATATTTTCTGAATCCATGTTGGCTGTTTGTCAATAAATCATTTTCTTTGAGGTACTTCATAATAGTTACTAATTTCTGGTATTGTGCAAGGCAGACATCAGCAACTGTATGCCTTACCAAATTATGCAATAAATTGCATAAATCATTGAAGTTGCTATATTAATTTTCTTTATTGACGACTAGTTTTGAGCCCTAAGCTCATTATCAAATCATCCGCTAAGCTACGCAATACCATCAATTACAACAGCCATATGCTTGTTCATTTTAATTAAACACATGTAAAGTAGTGCAGGACTGAACCTCATTCCTGCTGCACTTTACATTTGTTTAACTACAACAAACAAGCATCTGGCTTTCATAATGGATGGTATTGCTTAGCATAGTGGATGATTTCATAATGAATTTAGCACTCAAAACTAGTCATCAGTATAGAAAATTAATATTCCAACTTTGACGGTTTTTTGCAATTCATTTCATAATTTGGTACTTCATAATTTTTGAACACTGTGTATGTTCCAAAATCCTACTGCAAATCGATGTTAGTAATACGGATTTGTAATTCAGCGAATTACTCCTATTTCCTTTCTTGGGTATTGGGTTGACCTCTCTTCCGGTCTCTGGGTTAGGGATCTTTCGGCAAGCATGCAATTGCACACAATTGCAAAGTATGGAACTATTGTATCAACATACTATGAAAGGAACCTAGAGGGTATACAATCTGGACTGGAGGCCTTTATTTTATGAAGTGATTCAAGCTGCTTCTAAGTTACACATGTTGGCACTTGGCCTTGATTCATATTCTGGGATATTTACTTCGTCTTCTTTGGTGAATGAATTTTGGAAAACCATGTCTAGTAACTCTGCTTTAGTGACTGTCATTGGTAACACTGCTTTGTTATAATGTAGTAAAGATATTTTTTGCAAGATTTCTAGACAGAATTTCATTATAGAAACTATTAAAAGCATCTCACATTGAAGAATGGGCTAAACTTCGAGCTTCTGTAAAAGTTTACCAATCATGGGGATTTTGTGTTCTTTTAAATTTGGCTTGCTTTTTCTTTGGCTTCAGGAAAAGTTTTGACATGTTTTGTGAATGATGGGGGATGAGTACCAGCTCTTATTAATTTAATTTGTATATGTTTCTCAATTGCTGTTCGTACTATTTCTTTGAATTTAAATCCATCTGGTCTACACTTAAATAGTCATAGTGCTTCAGGAGTGGAGACTTTCACTTAGGAAGGTGTCAAGCAAATTTTCATCTGCTTTTTTAAATAGATTATTGAATATGGTGGTGTTTCTGTCAGGGTTCCTCCAAGCCATAATCCCTAGGTAAAGCTCATCCACTGCAGTAGTAGTCCTTGGGTGGCCTGAGCGAGGCATGTCATTGACAGTGGTGTGTGTAATTGACCCCTGATCTATTAATGTAACCCGAAAATGCACCGCCCTAAGGCACATGTCAAGGAATCTTCAGCTTACATGGTTGGAGAACTGTCTGAACCTCTGATTCAGGCCTGTACCAACAGTCCACAGTCAGTCATGCTGCCGTTGATACAGATGGTGAGCTCACCTTCATCTCTCAAGCAAGACTGGTAGACGACCACTTCAGCTACCCGTGCAAAAAGAAAGAAAATCTTTTCTTATCCATAGCGAAACATGTCATTAATACTGACATGAACCACCACCTGCAGTTGGCTGCACCCTATGTGCTTTATGGCATCTGGAAACACATGTTCTACCTCTGCAATGACTCCTCCCAGTATGCACACAGGGTGCACACTGAGTTCCTTCTCTTCCTTGGCAGCCATATCTCTTAGAGGTGCCTAACATTCGATCTCCCAGCTATCAATAATCCAGATGTCTGTCACAGTCCAGATTTTGCAGGCCGAGTGGCTTCCTCTGAAACAGAGCAAGTGACTGCAACTGGCTAAGGATATTTATCAAACAGTCAGCACCTGAAATCTGTTCATCTGATGAAGTGGTGAGACCATCCGATTGGTCCCTTGGAAAGTCTTTCACTGCCTGTCTCACCTTGGAATGACCTCCCACTTGACCACAGGTATATGTAAATTGTACCACATACTCACAGTTTTTCAATATTAATGTCAATCTCTCTCTTAATTCACTTCAGATGAGATGTTAATTCCAGTAGTTGGTTGTATTTTTGTCTTGAAGTTATCACAAAGTCTTCAGCTTCTTTCATTTATTGCCTATACTTGCTCACTGTATTAAAACACGCAGCTAAGATGTCATTTGTACTCATTAATCATCTTAATTGTCATAATGAAATTATCTTCAATCTTCAGAACCAAATTGTAAATGAAATTATTCTTCAGTAATTCATGTTGTAGGACTGAAGTCCAGATGAAAATTCTATTTTATTCTTCTTTTTCTAAACCACTTGTTCTTCCTCAGCTTTTGAATCCAACTTCTTCATAGTATATCTATACCTCATTCCAGGGTTGGCACATGAAAAAGTATTTGGTGATGAAAGTAGTAAATTCTTGTAGTAAAAATCTTATTTGTTATTTCCATCTTCTGTTTTAATTCTCTATTTGAATCCTTATTTCATTTCACCTGACTTTTGAGTATATTTGATCAGTCACATTTTAATGTTCTATGCCTTTGTGTTAGACTAACATTGTTTTTTTTCTGATCTTGCTCTTCTTTCTTCTTTAGAGGTTGCATCATTCATTAGGATCTGATTTTGCCTTGGATCCTCTCTTTCTTGCTCTTTTTATTTTGTTGTATTTTTATCTGTGAGCACATTTTGCTGTGGGTGGAGCTTTTGTAGTATGCATTTCCTCTACCATACGTGTATAGCACAACTCCTTGCCAGTTCAGTGCCACCTGTGTTGTTGATCTGGCTTGTTCTGTTTATCTGCATGATTGTTTTTGCTAGTGCTGTTGTTCTTGTTTGGTTTTTTATGTTGGAAAGTTTAAGTGAACAACATGCACCTGTGAAATTTTCTTCTTCTTCTTCCTCCATTGGCACTACATCCTGGGGTGGGACTTGGGCTCCTCAATAATTTTCTGCCATTCGTCTCTGGACTTCACCGTGGACCTCCAGTTACGGCAACCAATTCGGGCAGCGTCCTCTCCAACCTCGTCGCTCCATCTCAATCTAGGTCATCCTCTTGCCCTTCTTCCTCCAGGTTCATTGCAGCAGGCTTTCCTTGAGGGATCTGTCTCATCGAATCACATTACATGGCCAGCCCATCTCAGTCTACACAGGTTTATGAACTTGACCACATCAGCCTCCATATAGCAGTCATAAAGTTCATTATTCCTTCGCCTTCTTCAGGTCCTATTTTCATATACAGATAAAAAATCCTCCCCAATATAATTCTTTCATGTGATCTCAGTTTATTTTCACCCCACTTTGTAATTGTCCATGTTTCTGAGCCATAAGTAAGTACTGGATGTATCAGTGTTTTGTAAAGTCTGCACTTAGTCCCTCGTAATAGAAGCTTGGATTTAAAATGTCGCAACATTCCAAAGTAGCATTGGTTAGAAGCACTTATGCGAGCCATAAATTTCAGTAAAGGTGATGCCATTTGCTTCTATCATTGAGCCCAGATAGGTGAAACATTCCACTCGCTCAAATGACATTCCATCAAGGGTTAATGCCATTATACATAGGGTTGGTTAGTACCATTATACATATATTTCATCTCTCCTTCATTAATTCTCAGGTCCATCTTCTCTGCACTCAGTTTTAGAGCTGAAAATGCACTTTGTAGATCTTTCATTTTCTGCTCATTAAATCCAAGTCATCTGCATATCCCAGCAATTGTACAGACTCATAGCAGATAGTATCTCTTGTCTGAATGCCTGATTAGCTCAGCTCCTCCAGCTTTCAATAATTCAGATGTTATATTGTCAGTCCCTGGTGCTTTATTGTTGTTCAGTCGGGCAATTGCTTTGTTCACTTCTCCTTGGGAGGGGGGAGGTATTCTAGCATAATCTTTTGGAGGGAGTGGGAAATCGCATTTGGTTACTCTGAAGCATCCAACTCTACCCAACACTCCAATACCTCTTGATCATCGGTTAGTAGTGTCCCATTTTTACTTTGGCACAGGTTAATGTGTGGCTTAAATGCTCTCCGTTCAGTTTTAATTTTCTGATAAAATTTTTGGACATAATTTGTTTTTCTAGTTGTCTCCAGTTCTTCAGTCTGGTTTCTTTCCCATTCCCTTTTCTTTCTCTAATGCAGTTTCTTCTCTTCTTTCCTTTTATCTTGATAATTTCTTACATCTAGGCGAGTATATGATTTCTCAAGCATTTTCCTGTATGCCAGATCTCTCTCCTGACTTATTCTCAAACATTCTTCATCAAACCAGGAATTCCTTGATGGTTTCCTTCTTTCCCTAGCACTTCTTGTACTGCATTAATGACTCTATCCCTGCAAGTGTTCCATTCCTGATCTAGATTATCACTTACACTAGGGGTGTACAATGCAAGATTCTCAGCAACTTTCTCAGAGTACGTTTTAGAGATGTCTTCGTCTTTTAGTTTCAATACCATATACTTACTCTGAGGTGTTTCTTTGACTTTCCTTGCACCGGATGTTCGAGCTCTTAGTTTTGCAATTACAAGGTAATGGTCTGAATCTGCATGAACTCCTCTGTAAGTATGTACGTGTAGTAAATTTGAGGAATGCCTGCCATCAATAATTACATGATCAATTTGGTTGAAGGTACACTGATCAGGGCTACACCATGTTGCTTTATGACTCCTTTTGTGTGGAAACATAGTGCTACCTACAGCCATGTTATGTTCTTCTTTACCAGTCTGTGCATTGAGGTCTCCAATAATTATTTTGGTGTCATACACAGATCATCTGTCATAAGTTCTGACGAGGTTCTCAAAGAAGGTATATTTATCCTGGTCATCTGATACTTCTGTGGGTGCATGTACATTGATCAATGAGTAGTTTGAAAGTGGGTCTTCAATCTCATATGTGAGATTCTAGATGTTATTCTAGTGAATACACTCACTATGTGCTTAAATTTTTATCTTAATGCAAATCCTGTACCAAATTCATGGTGGAAAATTATCCAGATTCCCATATCAAGCACTCCATGTCCAGTTGATCACATTTCCTGGAGGGCAGTTATGCCTGGCTTGGTTTTATTGAGTTGATCTAGCAGTGACCTCAGGTCCCCCACCCTGTTAAGCGATTTTACGTTACAGGTTCCAATAAACACATCATTTTTTCATTTTTGTTTGCCTTTGACAGGGCCATGTTGTCGTCTATAAATCCATCTGGCTTTACTTTGAGCTTTCCGAACAAGAACATTTTTTACAGGAAGAGGTTGTTAGCCACTTGCCCAACCCCAGCTTGGAGGACCAGGATTTGTATGAGGTTTACTCGTTTAGGGAAGCATCTGTAAAAGTTTGTTTTCTACTCAGTAAAAATGCTGCTGAAACTGTTTTAATGTTGAAACCGGCCTACCAAGATTGCGCTATGGGAAAAACTCAAGTGTATGAATGGTTTGCTTGATTTAAAAATGTTGATTGATGATAAACCGTGTTCTGGATGTCCATCAACGAAAATTTTGAAAAAATTCGAGAGCTTGTGCTCACAGACAGTTGACAGACAGTTGATCAACTGTCAGCGATTAGTATGAGGGTCACTCCAAAAGAAATGCACACTATTTTTTTTAATCCATCTTTTATTCTACATTTTTGAAAGTTTTACAGTGTGTAGATACATCCTTTAGGAACAATATTTTCATTTCTCCACATAATTTCCATCCCTCTCAACTGCCTTAAGCCATCCTGGAACCAGCACCTGTATACCTGCATGGTAAAATACCAGACCAACCTGTTGGAGCCACTGTTTGGCAACGTGCACAAGGGAATCATCATCTTCAAAGCTTGTTCCATGAAGAGAGTCTTTCAGTTTCCCAAAGAGATGATAGTCACATGGAGCCAGGTCAGGACTGTAAGGCAGGTGTTTCTGTGTTGTCCATCTGAGTTTTGTGATCGCTTCCATGGTTTTTTGACTGACATGTGGCCGTGCATTGTCACGCAACAGCAAAACGTCCTGCTTTTGCCGATGTGGTCAACACGACTCAGTTGAGCTTGAAGTCTCGTCAGTGTTGTCACATATACATCAGAATTTATGGTGGTTCCACTTGGCATGATGTCCACGAGCAAGAGTGCTTGGGAATCGAGAAACACCATAGCCATAACTTTTCCAGCAGAAGGTGTGGTTTTGAATTTTTTTTTTCCCCCCCCCTTGGGTAAATTTGCATGATGCCGCTCCATTGACTGCCGCTTCGTCTCTGGTGAAAAATGATGGAGCCATGTTTCATCACCTGTCACAATTCTTCCAAGAAATTCAATTCCACCATTCTCGTACTGTTCCAAAAGTTTGCTGCACACGGTTTTTCTTGTTTCTTTGTGAGCCACTGTCAACATCCTGGAACCCACCTGGCACAAACCTTTTTTAACGCCAACACTTTCAGTATTCTGCAGACACTTCCTTCCCCTACCACCACGTAGCGTGACAATTCGTTCACTGTGATGTGTCTGTCAGCAGTCACCAATTCGTTAACACTCTGCACACTGTCTGGAGTGTGTGCAGTACGAGGCCTGCCACTGTGAGGACAATCCTCAATATTCCTGTGCCCGCTTTCATCACATAACCTGCTTGACCACCGACTAACCGTACTGCGATTGACAGCAGCATCTCCATACACCTTTTTCAACCTCTTATGGATGTTTCCCACTGTCTCGTTTTCACAGCACAGGTATTCTATGACAGCATGTTCCTTCTGACAAACGTCAAGTGTAGCAGCCATCTTGAAGACATGTTGTGATGGCGCCACTCACAGGAACAGGTTGAACTAAGTTTGAAAACAAGCGGGAAGGATGTATCTACACGCAGTAAAACTTTCACACGTGCAGAATGAAAACTGTATTTTTACAAAAATAGTGTGCATTTCTTTTGGAGTGACTCTCATATGTTATCTTGGAGCTCAGTTCAGCCCGACTGTGGCAGATGGGATACTGGTTCGTCCACCACGACAATGCACCTGCACACACACCCATTTCTATTAGACAGTTTGTGGCTAAAAATGGCACGGTTCCACTGTGGTTCCATGTGACTTTTTCTTATTTCCACACATGAAAAGGGGCACGAAACAACACTGATTTGACAACATTGAAGAAGCCGAGAAAAAAACAGATGGAAGAGCTGTCGGACATTTCTAAAGATGACTACAAAAAAATGTTTCTAACTGTGGAGGTACAGGTGGAACGAATGTATTAGTTGTAGTGGAGAGTATTTTGAAGGGGATAAGGTTGTTTGGCAAACAGTTTGAAAATATGTGGCCTGTAAAACATAGTTCTGGTGTTTTTTTGGGTACTCCCTCATAGAATTCTTTTCAGTCCTCCATTCCCTTAAACCATGTTTTCACATAAGCAATCAGAAATTTTTTTGGCTAGTCTGTTTGGGTTCATTCTAAAGATGTGTCCATGAAAACCAATTCTTTTCCTTATTGCGTGTGAGAGTTTTTCAGTTCTTTGGTAAAGGGTTTCATTTCTGATGTTTCATTTCTGATGTGGGTTATTTTGTTGCCATTGCTGGTCCCAAGCCTGGTTAAGGAAGAAGGAGGGGGAAGAGTAACACCTCATTAAAAGGCCTTGGTTCACCTGACCCAGATGATAATACCTCCTGAGTACCAGTTGCCAGAGTATGGTGAAGACTTCAACAGCAGCGAATACCAAGATGGAGACCATTGGAATGCCAGAGCTTGCAATTGAAGCAGCCCTATGTTTTTTGGCCTAACAGCAAAACAGATAGAGGATAAATCTCCTTCTATTGATTCTCAGCAGTCGTGGAGGTGGGCGAGGTTATGCCAGAAAGCCTTTTCCTAATGTGCAACTCAATGGCATATTGAGTCTGTGGCAGTCATGGTACTAGAACTTGCACATCTCATTTCATTTGAGCCACAGAATGTGGGTCATTTCCTTGAAGACTGAGAGCCATCGTAAACAAAATCACACTTGTGACACCTTTCCCTGTTGTCACACCTTCAACTCAAGTCCAACAGTGATGATAGAGGCAGATTTTCGGGATGGGAAGCCTGTAATGTGGACTTGCATCTTGGCAGCAGATGGTCATCTTTCTGAGACCCCGTGACTACTCTGGGATGCAGTCCTGCACTTGTGTATTGGCAGACCTGTTTTGGGCCACTGCTGCCCACCCTGAATAGGGAAAGCTGTACAAAATATGGGCTGCACGTGGTAGCCATACACTCAACTGGCTTGGAAGCCACACCCAGCAGGTCACCCCTCATGAGGCCAGAAACAAAGATTACCAAAACTATAATGATAGGGAACTGGAATGCTCAAACCTTACTGCTTTTGAAACATAATAACTACTTCTTTCTCTCTTCCCCATCCCACTCAAACTCCCGACTGCACCTAGCTGTCCTACACTGTTCCCACCAATCAAACCTCCCAGCTGCACCCAGCAGGCCTTCCCTTTCCCCACCACATCCCTGTATGCTTCCTTAAGCATCACTACACCCTACCCCACGCATACCTTGCTATTCCTCCCTCTTCCCACTTCAGTCTCCTGCACACCCCCACCACCCACAGGTGCACTTGCTGTACTCAGTCCAGCCTCAGGGGCCAGAGACAGTGGTCATGGAAGTGTGAGATGTGTGCGTGTTTTCTACTTTAAAAGAAGGCCTTTTGGTCGAAAGCTCAAACATATAACAGTCTTTTTGTTGTGCCTGTATACAGCTCGACATCTCCCATAGATGGTGAGTAGCAATCTATTCTTCTCATAATATTGTCATTATTCCTTCCTGGATTTTCTGTTGTAAGCGAAAGTGAGTAAATGTGCATATCTGAAGTAAATTACACGACTGAAGAGTCACTACCATTAATTCCTTTCATAGCTCTCTGATGAAGGATTTTCAGACTCATTTTCATATAACTTGTGCAATGTTTCCATGCCAAGGATAAATCCTTAAAGTTTCTGTCACCACACACATTGATCTTGCACACTGTAACATTTACTTTCCTCCAGATGGGAAGTTCACACACCAGCTGATCACTGACTTGATAGCAACTATTCCCATCTGTCTTCATCTTAGGGGTTTTAATGCTCACGTTTTTTAGTGTGTCTGTTCCAAAATCTTTCAGTGTGCAGTAAACTAGAACAGATCTTTTTCTGTTTTCATCTTTGTGCTTTACACTCTGTCTTGCCCACACATTTTAACCCAACATATGGTACCTTCTCCACTATTAGTCTGGATCCCCAGCATCTACTGTCAATTTATTGGAAGATTTATGATGATTTACAAGACAGTGATCATTTTCCAATCATTCTTCCTATGCCTTATAGATAGGGACAGGAAAATTTCTAGGAAAGGATAATGCAAAATTATAGCTTCTTAGTGAAATCATGCAAAATCAGCAATTTTTCAGAGATAGTGCAAGAGCTATATTTTGGCTGTATAAAAATATTATAATTCTGGGGATGGCAGTTTACTAATATTTGTCAATGGTAATTATTGAATATTAAAATTGTATTCTGTCTTATGATTTCCTCAAGCTGATGCTCATGTATAGCCTTAAAATAATAGTTCATTTCCCCTATTACAAACTTTCTACATCTACATTTATACTCCGCAAGCCACCCAACGGTGTGTGGCGGAGGGCACTTTACGTGCCACTGTCATTACCTCCCTTTCCTGTTCCAGTCGCGTATGGTTCGCGGGAAGAACGACTGTCTGAAAGCCTCCGTGCGCGCTCTGATCTCTCTAATTTTACATTCGTGATCTCCTTGGGAGGTATAAGTAGGGGGAAGCAATATATTCGATACCTCATCCAGAAACGCACCCTCTCGAAACCTAGCGAGCAAGCTACACCGCGATGCAGAGCGCCTCTCTTGCAGAGTCTGCCACTTGAGTTTATTAAACATCTCCGTAACGCTATCACGGTTACCAAATAACCCTGTGACAAAACGCGCCGCTCTTCTTTGGATCTTCTCTATCTCCTCCGTCAGACCGATCTGGTACGGATCCCACACTGATGAGCAATACTCAAGTATAGGTCGAACGAGTGTTTTGTAAGCCACCTCCTTTGTTGATGGACTACATTTTCTAAGCACTCTCCCAATGAATCTCAACCTGGTACCCGCCTTACCAACAATTAATTTTATATGATCATTCCACTTCAAATCGTTCCGCACGCATACTTCCAGATATTTTACAGAAGTAACTGCTACCAGTGTTTGTTCCGCTATCATATAATCATACAATAAAGGATCCTTCTTTCTATGTATTCGCAATACATTACATTTGTCTATGTTAAGGGTCAGTTGCCACTCCCTGCACCAAGTGCCTATCCGCTGCAGATCTTCCTGCATTTCGCTACAATTTTCTAATGCTGCAACTTCTCTGTATACTACAGCATCATCCGCGAAAAGCTGCATGGAACTTCCGACACTATCTACTAGGTCATTTATATATATTGTGAAAAGCAATGGTCCCATAACACTCCCCTGTGGCACGCCAGAGGTTACTTTAACGTCTGTAGACGTCTCTCCATTGATAACAACATGCTGTGTTCTGTTTGCTAAAAACTCTTCAATCCAGCCACACAGCTGGTCTGATATTCCGTAGGCTCTTACTTTGTTTATCAGGCGACAGTGCGGAACTGTATCGAACGCCTTCCGGAAGTCAAGAAAAATAGAATCTACCTGGGAGCCTGTATCTAATATTTTCTGGGTCTCATGAACAAATAAAGCGAGTTGGGTCTCACACGATCGCTGTTTCCGGAATCCATGTTGATTCCTACATAGTAGATTCTGGGTTTCCAAAAACGACATGATACTCGAGCAAAAAACATGTTCTAAAATTCTACAACAGATCGACGTCAGAGATATAGGTCTATAGTTTTGCGCATCTGCTCGACGACCCTTCTTGAAGACTGGGACTATCTGTGCTCTTTTCCAATCATTTGGAACCCTCCGTTCTTCTAGAGACTTGCGGTACACGGCTGTTAGAAGGGGGGCAAGTTCTTTCGCGTACTCTGTGTAGAATCGAATTGGTATCCCGTCAGGTCCAGTGGACTTTCCTCTATTGAGTGATTCCAGTTGCTTTTCTATTCCTTGGACACTTATTTCGATGTCAGCCATTTTTTCGTTTGTGCGAGGATTTAGAGAAGGAACTGCAGTGCGGTCTTCCTCTGTGAAACAGCTTTGGAAAAAGGTGTTTAGTATTTCACCTTTATGCGTGTCATCCTCTGTTTCAATGCCATCATCATCCCGTAGTGTCTGGATATGCTGTTTCGAGCCACTTACTGATTTAACGTAAGACCAGAACTTCCTAGGATTTTCTGTCAAGTCGGTACATAGAATTTTACTTTCGAATTCACTGAACGCTTCACGCATAGCCCTCCTTACGCTAACTGTGACATCGTTTAGCTTCTGTTTATCTGAGAGGTTTTGGCTGCGTTTAAACTTAGAGTGAAGCTCTCTTTGCTTTCGCAGTAGTTTCCTAACTTTGTTGTTGTACCACGGTGGGTTTTTCCCGTCCCTCACAGTTTTACTCGGCACGTACCTGTCTAAAATGCATTTTACGATTGCCTTGAACTTTTTCCATAAACACTCAACATTGTCAGTGTCGGAACAGAAATTTTCGTTTTGATCTGGTGGTAGTCTGAAATCTGCCTTCTATTACTCTTGCTAAACAGATAAACCTTCCTTCCTTTTTTTTTATATTCCTATTAACTTCCATATTCAGGGATGCTGCAACGGCCTTATGATCACTGATTCCCTGTTCTGCACATACAGAGTCGAAAATTTCGGGTCTGTTTGTTATCAGTAGGTCCAAGATGTTATCTCCACGAGTTGGTTCTCTGTTTAATTGCTCGAGGTAATTTTCGGATAGTGCATTCAGTATAATGTCACTCGATGCTCTGTCCCTACCACCCGTCCTAAACATCTGAGTGTCCCAGTCTATATCTGGTAAATTGAAATCTCCACCTAAGACTATAACATGCTGAGAAAATTTATGTGAAATGTATTCCAAATTTTCTCTCAGGTGTTCTGCCACTAATGCTGCTGAGTCAGGAGGTCGGTAAAAGGAGCCAATTATTAACCTAGTTCGGTTGTTGAGTGTAACCTCCACCCATAATAATTCACAGGAACTATCCACTTCTACTTCACTACAGGATAAACTACTACTAACAGCGACGAACACTCCACCACCGGTTGCATGCAATCTATCCTTTCTAAACACCGTCTGTACCTTTGTAAAAATTTCGGCAGAATTTATCTCTGGCTTAAGCCAGCTTTCTGTACCTATAACGATTTCAGCTTCGGTGCTTTCTATCAGCGCTTGAAGTTCTGGTACTTTACCAACGCAGCTTCGACAGTGGACAATTACAATACCGATTGCTGCTTGGTCCCCGCATGTCCTGACTTTGCCCCGCACCCGTTGAGGCTGTTGCCCTTTCTGTACTTGCCCAAGGCCATCTAACCTAAAAAAACCGCCCAGCCCACGCCACACAACCCCTGCTACCCGTGTAGCCGCTTGTTGCGTGTAGTGGACTCCTGACCTATCCAGCGGAACCCGAAACCCCACCACCCTATGGTGCAAGTCTAGGAATCTGCAGCCCACACGGTCGCAGAACCGTCTCAGCCTTTGATTCAGACCCTCCACTCGGCTCTGTACCAAAGGTCCGCAGTCAGTCCTGTCGACGATGCTGCAGGTGGTGAGCTCTGCTTTCATCCTGCTAGTGAGACTGGCAGTCTTCACCAAATCAGATAGCCGCTGGAAGCCAGAGAGGATTTCCTCCGATCCATAGCGACACACCCCATTGGTGCCGACATGAGCGACCACCTGCAGATGGGTGCACCCTGTACCCTTCATGGCATCCGGAAGGACCCTTTCCACATCTGGAATGACTCCCCCCGGTATGCACACGGAGTGCACATTGGTTTTCTTCCCCTCTCTTGCTGCCATTTCCCTAAGGGGCCCCATTACGCGCCTGACGTTGGAGCTCCCAACTACCAGTAAGCCCACCCTCTGCGACTGCCCGGATCTTGCAGACTGAGGGGCAACCTTTGGAACAGGACAAGCAGCCATGTCAGGCCGAAGATCAGTATCAGCCTGCGACAGATCCTGAAACCGGTTCGTCAGACAAACTGGAGAGGCTTTCCGTTCAGCCCTCCGGAATGTCTTTCACCCCCTGCCACACCTTGAGACGACCTCCCACTCTACCACAGGTGAGGGATCAACCTCAATGCGGGCAGTATCCCGGGCAACCACAGTCGTAGTCCGATCAGGGGATGCGTGGGACGAGCTGGCCGTCCCCGACAAACCCCCATCCGGACCCCCACAGTGATGCCCATTGGCAACAGCCTCAAGCTGTGTGACCGAAGCCAACACTGCCTGAAGCTGGGAGCGAAGGGATGCCAACTCAGCCTGCATCCGAACACAGCAGTTGCAGTCCCTATCCATGCTAAAAACTGTTTTGCAAAGAACGTCTGAACTAATCTACAGAGAGCGCAAACAAATCAACAAAATTTAAACGGTTATTAAAATACAAGATTGCCTAGTAAATGCAGTAATGCTGCTACTTGCGCACTGCTGACACTGCTCGGCGGCGGAAGGAGACTACGTGAATTTACACTATTCAGGTACTAAAACGCGATGCTACAACTCTCAAATACTATAATACGCCCGAAATTTATGAATTAAACAATGCAAGTACCAAAAACACGCAAAGAAATTAAGAATTAAACTATGTAACAAATGAGTGAGCTAGGAGTATACGACTTGCTGCTGCAGCTGCTTATCCAACAGCGGCACGGTGACAATGAAAATAGCACCAAATTTTGAGGACAAAAAACACCAATTTTAGCAAAATTTAGCATAAAATAACATCCAGTTTGATGAAAAGTATCAAATTTGGCAAAAAACACCAAATTTGGCAAAACAGTAATGCCAAATTTGCCAAGAAATAATGCCATATTGGGCAAAAAATAACTTCTTGACAAAAAAAATCATTAAATTTGGCAAAAATACCACTGAATTGGACAAAAAATAACACTAAATTTGGCAAAAACTAACACAGACATTGCCCATAAAATAAAACTTTTTTCCCTGACCCTACTTATTGATAACAATCAGAAGTCTTTCGACACTGGAACTTAAAGAACGCCAGTTGACATACCTTCCTCAATCCTGAACTCCATGCCCAAGGAATAGTGAAGTTATCCACCAACACATCACTACTTTGATATTACAGGCAGCAAAAGCAGCATTCCCTCTCTCTTCAGTGGCCCATCACTGGAAACCCATGCGACAGTGGGAGCATGAAATTGCTAAGCAGTTAAAAATCACAAACATGCACTCAAGCAGCATAAAAAACATCCACCTAGTGATACACTTATGACCTTCTAAAGGCTGCAGACCTGACCTGCTACGTAATTACAAAAAGACTAGAAGGAATATTGAGAAAGTTTTGTAATTTCTGTTTGACCCCATACTCTCTCCTCTCAAGTATGGTACAAACTACACCACACATGACACCAATCATCCCCTAATATCCTTAGCATTTATCAGGATCACACCATTCAGTCTTACACCACCAGTGTTGCTGAATGACTAGCAATGCAATTTACCTGTCTATTCCCAATCCTCGGGAGCTTGCAGTGACCCATTTGTCAACTGGAAATTTGTTAGTGTCTAGGTGCAATGTCATAACACACCTCCAGACCAAGACCACATATCCAACCAGATGCTACAGCTTTTACCCATATAATACAAATGTCATATCCTTGTTATTTTTTATCACATCAGGCATAAGGGTGACATTCTTCCCAAGGGAAGTGAAGCTGCAGTTATCTCAAATTTGAAACCAGTAATTCACCTTACTTGTCTTACATATTGCAATCGTCCTATTATCGTGAGTACAACTCCAAATATAATTTTTATTTGTGCATTGCTTTAACTTAAAAAATGAAGCATCTCTCAAATTATGTGACTGCAGCACAAAATGATATAAAGTTATAAAATTCTACATATCTCGTGGGTTCAGTATTGACAGCAGGTTTCAGTATCTGCTTGTTGCAGCTTGCAAAATTCTTGATTTTAATTGGTGGGAAAACATCAGTATTCCAATAAAAAAATGACATATTCAAACTTTCTTACCGCGATTTTATTGTAATGAACATTTGTTATTTTTAACAAACTCATATGCAGAAGTAACCAAACTGGGAGTAAAACAACCACTCATGATGGGTGCAGTGTTGTACTATGGATAATATATTAACAGTGTAAAGATATAAATTGATTATTGAAAACTTTACAGCAATTAATTTATAATCGAAAATTATCGGTTTACAAATGGTCAGATGTAGCATTAAGTCTTTCAGAATACACAAATATAATTGCAATTTTGGGAAGAGTCCATTTTTCCATAGAAAACAATTATATAATTATTTTAATTACTAACATTTTTATGCAATCTCATAAAGAAGGCTTAAGAAATTAGTTTCATAACTTTATCATATGTACATTTCAGCTGATTATATGTGATCCTGTCATTTTTTCTAGAAAGTTCTTCATAGTAATTTTATGTAAAAATAGTTGTCATGAAATCTGAATAATTACACTACCATACAGTTCTGAATCACAAGTGACAAAATATGAATGGAAGTAACAAGTTGTTATAATTACTTGTGATATATCAGTTGCTACACTGATTGTATGGACTGTGTTCAATACTAGTTGCTGCTCTTTCTGTTAAGTTGCAATATGTTTTTTGCAAGTGGTTTGAATGAATGATGAACTTATAATTTATCTGGACTGTCGAGCCTAAGGGACTTCTGTCCATATTTCAGTGTGGATTTTGGGAGGACAGCTCTGCAATTGACTACCTAACTTACTTGGAATCCATTATCAGAACAGCCATCACTCCCATTGCTGTTTTTTCATCCTGTGATAAGCCTATAACAACATGTGATAACATCATATTGTTACTATTGTACATCAGTGGGGCTTTAGAGGTGCCCTCCTGGTTTTTATCCAGATTATCTTATTTGTCCTTGTCCTTCTATGTTGAAGTGCACCTCCCCCATCCACAGAAAAACTGAATCCCACAAGACTCTGTTCCAAATGTAACCTTTTTCCTAATAGCAATTATTGAACTTACAGAGGCATACCTTCTTTGTATGTTGTTGACTCCTGCATCTATTACAGTTTCTCAAACTTTAAGTGTCACAGAATAGTCAGTCCTGAGCCGTCACCCATGGCTTCCAGTCCAATACTTCCAAAGATATGTAATGCACTTCTGTCATCACTGAATCTTTGTTTGCATGATGAATTACCTAAGGTTTTAGAAGTATACCATTTCTTATGAATCTTTTTTAATGCCAATCTACGTGACTGTCTCATTTATGTGCCAGCTGAAGCTCATGTGCATGGCCTATTGTTTGGTATCTACATTGATGGGTCAATCCATACCAAATGGTCCAAGGAAAAAATAATTGGTTGCTTGACCATCTCAGAAAAATTTTATATTTGCTGGGTGAATTCCTCAATGTTTAGTAGTCACAAAAATATATTTTTTTAAAAATTTATTGTTTATTATTTTGAAATGGTGGCCATATTTGTTCCAGGTCGCATGTGTTTTCTCATATTTGCAAGCATCTACATTTTTTACAGTTACTCAGTAGTGGATTGTCCTAAGCCATTCAGATAAAATCCATTTACTTCAATACACTTTGGGCTACAAATTAACATCATTATCACCTAGCTGAATGTATTCTTTAATATATTTTTAATAGTTCAAAGTTATCAGCCACAAATTAAAATAACTCAGTTTTTGAACAGTAGTTGTCCAAAGAAAGATTAATTTCTCAGCTTTAATATTTTTTCTGCTATTACACTCTATAGTATAGTTACTTTTTATAGCGTATCAATGGTGAGCAGCTTACACTTAAAAAAAATACACTATTTTAAAAAATGGTTTTTAAAATTTTTCCATTATGTGGCCTGCAATATCTTTGTTGGGGGGCCAAATAAAAATCTGAAAATTTCACAGTTAATAGACCTTTATGATATCAAACTTCATTATAAATTTCAACTTTGAGATTCAATTGGAAGTTATGGGAAAAAGGTTACAAACACAAGTCAAAAATACGTTTTTTAACATCTGCGATATCTAGGCTTATAGAATAAAATATATCAGTTACATTATATAATTTAATCATGTATATGATTACTTACTTTTTTATTGAAAATAAGCCTACTAATTACATTATATTGTTCTTTTGTTATTTGTTTTTAGTACATCGTTCATTGAAAATTTGAGAAATTTGTTCACTCAGTTTGGGTGTTAGATTATACGTTCGCCCAGTCGCAGTTGTAAATTCCATGGGAGACACCTCCCTTAGTACATTTTTAAGTGGCATCCAAACTTGATAATTCTCAATTTTTTTTAAAGATGTCCTTGATCCTGGAGGGTGATAAAATACAACATGTACATCTTGGTTTTGACAGTCAATAATATCAACTTCGCCTATCCACCACTGTTCATCGTAAGTTTGGATGCCACTTAAAAATGTACTAAGGAAGCTGTCTCCCACAGAATTTACAACTGTGACGGGGTGAACATATAATCTAACACCCAAACTAAGTGAACAAATTTCTCAAATGTTCAATGAGCGATGTACTAAAAACAAATAACAAAAGAACAATATAATGTAATTAGTAGCCTTATTTTCAATAAAAAAATTAAGTAATCATAGATATGATCATAACTTCCAATTGAATCTCAAAGTTGAAATTTATACTGAAGTTTGATATCATAAAGGTCTATTAACTGTGAAATTTTCAGATTTTTATTTGGTCCCCCAACAAAGATATTGCATGCCACAAAATGGAAAAATTAAAACAAACCTTTTTTTAAATGGTGTATTTTTTTTAAGTGTAAGCTACTCACCATTGATACTCTATAAAAAGTAACTATACTGTACAGTGTAATAGCAGAAAAAATATTAAAGCTGAGAAATTAATCTTTCTTTGGAAAACTACTGTTCAAAAACTGAGTTGTTTTAATTTGTGGCTGATGATTTTGAACTATTAAAAATATACTAAAGAATACATTCAGCTAGGTGATAATGATGTTAATTTGTAGCCCAAAGTGTATTGAAGTAAATGGATTTTATCTGAATGGCTTAGGACAATCCACTACTGAGTAATTGTAAAAAATGTAGATGCTTGCAAATATGAGAAAACACATGCGACCTGGAACAAATATGGCCGCCATTTCTAAATAATAAACAATAAATTTTTTAAAAAAATATTTTTGTGACTACTAAACATTGGGGAATACACCCAGCAAATATAAAATTTTTCTGAGATGGTCAAGCAACCAGTGCTGGACCACTTGGTATGGATTGACCCTGATGCCATGGAGGATGATGCAAGCAAGTGTGCCCATACCCAAGGGCAAGTGTAGGCCACAACTGCCCCCCCCCCCCCCCCCCTGGATCTCAGGGAAAAACAGTGTAATCAGGTGGTTTTCTTCTAAGAAAAAATTTAAAAGACTGTATTATGCAGGTATTAAACAGGATTGGAATTGGACCTTTTTTAGGGCTACTTGTAAGTTGCCATTCATCTTCCAAAATGTTAGAAATACTTCACCCCTCCACCCTTCTGTCCCCCCCCCCCCCCCCCCTGCAAACTACCATATTGGCACTCTTGTGTGCTATGCCATTATTTCTATTTCATCACTGTGGTATGAAACACGTAACCAGTGTCTTTCGGAAGAGCCCTTGGATATCCTCTTGACAGAGATGGGGTACTTCCCTTATTGATTTGATGGCTCCAACTCTTACTTAACTGTGCTGTCCATGTATGTATTGTCAAGAAACATCAAGATAACCATATTCTCTATCCGGGTATAAGTATATAACCTCCACAAAATATATTTGGTCTGGTGTCTAGACATCAACCGGTCTACAATCCGTCCTCTCTGAACTACACGTGACCTTTCTGAATCCATTCTCATAATCACCCTAGTGCCTACAACTTCATCAAGATCTATCCATTAGGCAGAAAGACATAACAAATCCATCTATTCTACAATTATATTTTTTTGCAACGATGAATGTGTTCCAGAGTTGGCTAATCATTTACACTGGTGAATCATGTTTGATAGCTGAACAGGCTACACCTTCTCTCACACAAATGGCAATAAACAGTACTCCCTAATATAGAAATGTTATGTCTTTAGAGCAGAAAAAGTAGCTGTTATGTGTCCTTTTAGATACATCTGCAACTGCTCACAAGCGTCTTTGATATTGTCCAGTGACTCAAGAGTTCGCACACTATAACTCACGACTACTTCTGACACCTATTGGTGTTGTCCTCTCTGAGCCCTAAAACACTAAGGGATCAATCATATTTCTCTGAACTCTTACCTTCACCAAAATCACACATCATTTGGCCAAGCGGACTACCAGAAAGGTCACCTTGGAATTATAGACACCAGACTCTGACTTATGAAGAATGCTCATTTATCAACTTGTAGTATCATGGAGTAGGAAGTGCTGTGCTGTAGCTGCCACTAACAAGCTATTCCTCATAAAATATCAACAGCAGCATGGAGGTCTTATCTAGAAAATTTTGCCAAGAATCAACAATTCTTTGACAACTCCATGTTGGCCACATTAGGCTGCCCCAAGAATAAAATTTTAAATAACCTGCTCCACCTTATTGAAGCTGCAGTGTGACAAATTTTAATAACGTGCCCATCATTATAAGGCAAACACTAAGGCTGGCTGACTGATTTTTAGCTGATTAAAGCACCAGACCTAGTTTTACACTTTATCTGAGTGAGTGCGACATATATAACCTTGCTTAAAGCTTGTACAATATGACCTTGTTGGCCCAGGTGGCTGGTCTCCTCCTGCTGCAGTCTCAGCTTAGGAGGACCTCTTGCTGCTCTTGGCTCTTGTGTTACCTTGACCCCACCTGAAATTCATTTATCCTTCTATGCTTCTCAGTGTTTTAATCTGAAGTTGTTAGTTATTGCTCTTAATGACTATGTCACCATCTTTTATAACACTCATGGACCTGCCGATTGGACATGGAAGATGTGCATCGAACTCCACCCTTAAACTTGAGGAAAAGTGTGAGCCATGATCATATTCTGACTTGGGAGAAAAACACATTTATGTACTTCTCTTTATCTTTTGATAACAGTGTATTCATAAATTAATGTCTGGTCGCCTTTATTATTTTGAGTTTTTCCATCATTTGATTCGAAGTATGGGGTCATGCATTATTATGAAGCAGAATGATTCTTTCGGTGATCAACCTGTACCGATTGATTTAGATTCACCTTCAGAGATTTGTAAGAGTCCCACGAGAAACCTGTGATGTGACAATCAGGAGGCTATCGTCAGGATTCTATCGTCAGGATTCATCCAAAAGGCACTGGTTGTGTGTTTGATACCACACTGATGAAGTGGAAGTAAAGGCATATCATCATTGCAGCTAACAATCCATAGGTCAGGCTCTGTAGTCCAAGAAGGATAATACTGGATCTTTACGAAGTCTAAAAAGGTTGGATTTAGTAACGCCCCAAGTGTTACCGTCATGAAATATGTTGTCAAAATTCCTTTGTGATCCCAAAAAGCTATAGCTATGAAAATATGGTTTGAAGTTTTTGGACTTACTGGGAGAATGAGATGCATCCTTGGTTTTAGAGTTAACAAACTGCATCCATATGTCAGCCCCTGTCATGATTTTGCTCAGAAATTCCTGCTCCTCCTCATGATAGTGGTGAAGGAAAGTCATGGCTGGACCTATTCTTCCAGTGTTGTGATCATTGGTTGGCAATTTGGATACCAATTACGCACAAAAAAGATGGTAAGCTAATCTCTTTGTAACAATGTTAAGGAAGCTTGTGCGTGTAATCTGAGGCACACATTCAGAAAATTCAGATATTGTGAACTGAAGTCATCTTGCACTCAACACTTTTGTCAACATATTGCACAAGTGACTCAGTCACATCTGATTGTTTTCCTTGGTCACTTCTATCATGCATTGCATCTTTCACATTGCTCCCTTACATCATTACTCTCAACCCCTTCCCCATACACATGAAATATTCACATGCCTCTCAGCAAGACTGACTCCTCGTGTTTGCTGGAAATGAGTGTATCTAGCAATTGATGGGAGATACAATAACACTATCCTCTTCAGTCACTTGCTGCTCACACCCTGATGAATGTGAACAAAGAGCTGACAGCCACAACATGACCTACAAATTCTCCTTTTCTGACCACGCAAGTGCCATGAAATATTTTTTATTTTTTTATTTTTAATATCCAATTGGAGGTTAATTTATGTATAACCATCATACAAACAGAGTACATGAAAAAATGGTTTTATTACATTTGTTAGAATAATTAACATTTGAAAATGATAATTACAGTGCTGTTTGCATTACAGTGTTTGCTTTCTCAGAAAAAGTTCTGGCTCTTATTGTAGAGCATCTGGGACACTGAAGGAAACTGGTCATTTTCCACACTATACATTTTATTTGCAAGAATGTTTATAAGCAGATGCACCTTAAGGACAGCATTCCCAGATATTTATGAAACCCCAGCAGTTCCTTTGTTACTAGCTCTGGATTCGTTGGTTTACTCATTTCTGCACTGTATGCCGCATTTTCTTCATACTCTTTATTAGATTCACATAGAAGACATGGTACAAAGAGGCTACGTAAGAAAGAAGTTTATTGGGCTTCTTTAGCTTTGTTGAGGCTCACTCTTACTGTTCTTACTGTCTGTATAAACAGTTCATGATAATTTTTCAGTTTTTCCCTTTGTCTTTCATTTGCAGTCTGGTTATCAGTTTTAAATTTATCACACACAAGTTTTTAAAAATATGGAACGACAGATTAAAAACGTAATTGAAACATGCCCTTTAGGACCATGCGTTATTGGGCTGTCATTCTCTATTCCACTGAAAGCACTAAATACATATGAGTCACAGCCTGACTGGAAACAGAGAGATCACAGGATTGAATCCCTGTTAGATCAAGGAAATTTTTCAGTCTGCCTTTACACTAGCCTTTACCTCAGTGACGTGAAGCTATGCCGGAAACGACACATGGTTTGTATTCTACATTAAACTATAGGTCCCCTTTCCATGGTAGTGTTAGGTTAAGGGTGCACAATTCACCGAAGTGGCATCCAGTTGAAAGAGGTTCATAACCAGAATTACTGTAAATGTGAAACTCCTAATTACAGTCTGCTACATTAAATACCCAATGGATATGGCCTGCTATATTACTGAACGAAGAGATCTCATTTCTTAAAGGTACACAAATCAATAAACACTCCTGAAAATGGTTCACTTCCACCCACCTCCGCTCCTCCCCCACTCCTCTGCCAAATCTCAAATCTCTGTCTCCATTACAAGAGGCAATGCAACATTAAAAAATGACGAAGTCCTGTGTGCTCCACTTTTTTTTAGGCATCTATATAACCTAAACCATAGTTGGCTCTACCGAAAGTTTTCCTGCACAAACAGAACCTTATATAGGCATATTCTGTGACACCATAAAAGCATAGGAAACTATGTGAAGGTACAACATGTGCAACCATGTTCATATCTGGGTCCCCTTGGGAGGTTGGCAACTTCATTATCAAATAGAGGACATACTCTAAAGGAGTTTTATATCAGAGATGGGTGTCCCTCAAGTGACCATTTTAAGTGTCACCCTCTTGACATGTTGACTGATAGCTGTCCTAGCAGCAGGAGTATCACATCATAGTACTGTGAGTTGACAGAGCTTCTCTTAAGAAGTGACTGATTTAAATTTTGTCAGTGTACTACAGCTCTGACACCTATATTTCATGCATATTTATTTATTTATCAGGCACTGTTTTGCACTTTAATAACTATATAGTGCATGGAACTGTTGTTTGCATTGCACTATGTGTTTGTTTTTATGTTTCAAGAGCCATTTGTACTAGTTAGATCCCCCACTCAAGTGATAGCTGCCCTAGCAGCAGCAGCAGCAGCACCACATCAGAGTACTGAGAGTTGACACAGCTTCTCATAAGAAGTGACTTAATTTAAATTTCATCATTATTCTTTAGCTTCAGCTCCTATATCTCATGTGTGTCTGTATATTTATCAGGCCATCTTTAGTATGAATAGGAACTGTGATTGGTGTGTTCAGATGCGAGCTGAGTTGGTGACCCTACACTCACAGCTGCAGACAGTGTTGGCTGTGGTCACACAGCTTAAGGCTGTAGCCAATGGGCATAACTGTGGGGGGCCAGACAGGGCGACCCAAAGGACGTTCGGCATTACCCACGTGTCCCCTGATCTGCTACTGTGGCCGCTCCAGATACTGCCCGCTCTGAGGTTGATCCCTCACCTGTGGTCAAGTGGGAACTCAGGCCAAGCTGTGGCCAGCAGTGAAAGATTTTCCAAGGGGCCAATCGGAGGGCCCTCCTGGTTCATCTGACAAACAGGTTTCGGGTGATATCTG